>NC_045558.1:93656180-93956180 GCF_009769535.1 Thamnophis elegans | reverse complement strand
TGCAAAAGAGTTTGCTACATTGGTTGTATAAGCAATCATGGATTAATTGCTTGTTTCCGACAAATACCCAATGCTGTACACAGAATCTAGCCACTGCACTGTAATCACAATTTGTTCATCCTTAAGCAGCCAGCCACTGGAGCTAGGTAGTGTTGGAACGGCCAAGATACCTATTGATTATTGGGAGGATATTTTTTCAAATATCTCTTAGAAAGAGTATCGAAGGAGTATGTGTCCAACGGTCTCCACGTAATACAGTGATGGAGAGCTGCTAGACATAAGAAATCAAAGCTCTATTTCAACTGTAGCACCAGGACTAGTTGGGCAGAGAATCCTCCAACAATGTATTTGGTAAACTTGGTAAGCTTACTCTAGACAAATTATTTATGTTTCCACAGCATGTACAAGGGTAGAAAATCAGCAACCCGCCTGAGGCTGCTGACCACACTTGTCAGGAAGCCCAGCCAATGTGGCTAGTCGTAAGAGAGAGGCTTTCCAGTCGTTGGCTCTATGGCACTGGCTGCGGAACACAACAATGATGTGTATTTTGGTTCTCATCTACTCTTGCTTTTTCAAAAAAAAATCCATGAAGTCAGTGAAAAGATCCCATTTCTATATGTGTGTATGCATGTATAATTGTAATAATTTTTATTAAAACTAGATAAAACTAAACAAGATAAAAATTAAAACTAATATAAAGGAAGAAAAAAAGAAAAAGAAATTAAAGAGAAAGTAAAAAGTGCAAGAAAAGAAAAAAATTGAAGAAAAAAAGAAACAAAGTAGTAATTTCTGATATTCTTCACAGCATCGTAAGTACAAATATATTTTAAACTCTCTTCCTAAAGTTACACATATTACTATTCTTTCTATAATCCATTTGTGTAATCACCAAAAATATAAATCACAAGTTTATTTTTACACAAAAAGTCCATTACAGAAAAAGATCCCATTTCCAAATTATGCTCAAGATGGAAACTAAAAGATACTCACTTCTCCTAGCACTACAATCATCTTCACCCCTGGAGTATCCTGGTAACGTAGTACATGATCCATAAAGGTAGAACCAGGATATCTGGGCAGAAAAGAACATTTTTTAAAAGAAGTATTTTAAAAGACAAAAATAAGCAAAACAAACATTTGGAACCACCGCTCTTACCTATCTCCACCAATGGCTACACCTTCAAAGACTCCATCTGTGGTCCTGGAGATAATGTTGTTGAGCTCATTGGACATCCCTCCTGAGCGGGAGACGTAAGCTACACTACCAGGGCGATACAGTTTTGATGCCAGAATGTTATCCAACATTCCTCCTGTATTTCCAATCTTAAAACAGCCGGGTTTAATTCCACCCACCTGTCAACAGAAACAAAGAGCTGAAATATCGATCTCTTAATTAAAACAATGTTTGAGTCAGGTCAGCTAAGGATAGTTGTATCATGAAAACCTTCTCTCATCCCCCCCCCAATTATCTAATTTGCATGTACCTAGTATGAACATGCATAGCACATCTGCTGACATCATGTAACTGATATTTTTTTTTAAAGCTACATAGGGTCAGACCTGGCTAATGGAAAGGTCTTTAGGGAAAAGGCCATTGAGACTTCCCAGGTCTGTACGTTCAACCAGAAATTGAAATAACTTCTCAGAGGAAGGCAGTAGGGAGCCAATTCTGAACTATTGCAAAGGAAACTACAATGGTGCATTCAGAAGGGTTAAATGTGACCTGAAGATGACTTTATTTTAATTTTTACCTCTTGTGTACATGAGTGTGCACACACAGGCACCTTCATATGCTGTCAAGTCAGTTTTAATTCCTGGTGATTGTCTGGACAAATCCATGCAATTTTTAGCAATCTTTTCATAAATAGTTTGTGCTTGTTTCCTCCAAGGGCTGAGAGAAATTGACTGACCCACAGTCACCCAGCTGGTTTCCTGCCTAAAGTGAGGCTAGAATTGACTGTCTCCTAATTTCTACCTAGTGCTTTACACAAAATTGGCTCTCATCTTTACTATAGTCCATTATATTTTACATGAAGCAAAATGAAAAAACAGTCATTCTTTGCCCATTATTCTTAAGGTTGTGATAACAAAAAAACCCACTAATTTAGATTTGGACATTGATCATAGAAGACTTTACATTTATCAAAATGTAGACATTATTTTAAAAATGTTTTTCTGCCTTGATGAATCTAAGAGATAATGAAGCAATAATGAGGCAGATATTTACTCTGGGATTGGCAATGCACATTAATTTTTTGGGCCACAGAGATGATAGCATCTCATATTAAATATGATCTGTAGCACAATATGATGTTTTGTGCTGAAATCTTGGGAAAAATACATAAAAATATACCGACTAGATGTTTAGGAGTCAGTTTTCACTCAGCCATACCAAGAGAAGGAAGAGAATGGAAATTTCCTATGTGTTCTGATGCTTAAATACTTTGAAGTGCTGATTAATCAGTGATTCACTATCCCCGGTAAGATGCATTTATACAATTAATCAAGGCTTTGTGACAATTTTCCTCTTTAGAACTCTACAGGTTCTAAAGTGAACCTGCTGGCACAGTTGGAATACATTTAGTGTGCAGCAAGAAGTTCTCAGTCTGTAAAAAAAGGAAAGCTTTTTTTAAAGCCAAAAGAAAACAACAGTAATTCAAAGGAAGTGTTTTTCTCCCCTCACCGTTGCTGGTCCAATAATCGTGACTCCTTTCTCATCTGCCATTTTGATCAACCTGCGGGTCAAGGCCTCAGGAATCCCTTCTGCAATAATGGCCACTGTACGGATCTGAAGCCCAAGAGGAAAGTAGCACCAATATTGATTTCTGGGTGTTGTTGGGGGGTTTTTTGCTCATGAGAAATGGAGATTCAAGAAATGATTCAAATAATATATTTTTCTCAACTTTGATTTTAAGATTGGGAAGGGGGGACACAATGGCAAGAAAAGAAAATTCATCATTCAACCAAAATTGCCACTACATCAGACTTTCCCAGTTTTTTAAATTATGCACACTGTGGAAACTGGGGATGGAAGACAATGTTTAAACATCATAATATGCGAATTTTGAGCGGTGGTATAATAATTAACGATAGCTCAAAGTTATGTCTAAACATAGTTTGATTTTTTATTTCACGCTTTCTAATTTGCAGCATAAGTATGGCTAATAGTCTTACGATTATTAAACCTTGATTAACTTTCACCAATAAACAATGGCAGGCAGTTTATGGCAAAAACATGGCTGTACAACTCTTTTTCTCCTTCAAATAAGTATTTCCTTCAAAAAAAATTCGATGAATTTTAATGCTCCACAGCTACACTATCAGTTGCAAAATCAGCACCACAGTTTTTTAAAAAGTTTAATTAATAAAAAAAAGTTCAATAGATTCAGTAAATGTATCAAACTATTCAAAAATGGCCCTAGATTTATTGATATCCATATATTTTCCATTATCTGATATTGATGTCATTCTTCTTACAACTACTGAAATCTGTAAAATGAAGTACAGGCTATTTGGGCATAATTAGCGCACACATTAATTAGACGTTCATACTGGTTTCATACTGTTTTCTGTGGTTTCTCAGTTAGACCACTTCTGTATATTTCATACTGCAAACATGCTTCTGGTTTTTCAACTGAAGTGCTGATTTTCTCAAATTAAACAGGATTGCATTACCACATTCTCTGTTCCTTTAACACAGAAGCATACATATAGCTCCATGGAAATATTGACAAATAACTTACTGGTACATGGCTACTTGAAAAAATTACTTCAAGAGTTCTACTAACTTTAGAATGTCCTAAATTGTACTAAAAACAAACTTGGTGTTTTTGCCTTGTTATTAAAATATAGAAGAAAGTTCCTAGACTTAGAAACTTATTTGCCACTATTTAATACCATTTTAGTGCTTAAAAAACCAACTTGTTGTAATACTATTTCTACTACTTTTAAAAAACAACCAGTACTTAACACACAGTATTTTAGTAATTCTTCTAGTATTATTTAAGATAGTCTAAAGATTGTATCTAAATTATTTGAAATTGCAAATCCAAAGTGTTTTACTATTCTATTGACTCTTGAAGAGAATGAAGAGGGCAAGAGGTTTCAGGTAAATATGTTATAGGAACATATAGATATTCTATCCAACCAATGAAGAACTAAGGGCCCAGAGAGTTGTCCACCGTAGTTTAATTTAAGGATGGGCAGTATAGCATGCTGCCTCACCATCTTAAGAAAACTCACCTCTGTTAAAATAAGAGGCATTTATAACAGATTTTCACAAATAACTCAAAGAGGATTAGTTTGATAGAAATCCCTGCCCATCCACATACCTGAGGGTAATTCATAGTCTCTATGGTGCTATCATATGCTGAGCGGAGAGAGGCAAAGTTTATCAACACATCCACTTCTGGGTGTTTCTTCATGGCATCTGCCATATTCTTGAATACAGGAATGAGTATCTCTTTGTGACCCCAGTAAAATTTTTGTCTGTGGTCACCTCTGTACAAAATAATAAGTAAATGCAATATTAATTTCTTGACTAGAGACATAAACAGTACCTCATTTATTAGTACAGGTTTTATTAGTACAGGCATGGGGCTGGGCTTGCTGTAATACATTTACCTAAGCTGCCTCACTTTTGGTGGAACAACAGATAGATGGAAAATTCTCCTCAGTCTTGCTTTAAACCTTTGAAAACAGTTTATATCCCAGAATTGTTATCTAAATTAGACAACAATCATTTTATCTCAGTATTTATTCTGAATATTGATTTGGTGAGTGTTTCATCATAGTATGCTGATGATTGATAACAGATTTGATCAGATGGCTTCCATCAAGGATTGTAGCCAACTAGAAAAGTGTCAGAAATTTAGTGTAATTGTTTTGCAGTTTTTTTTCTTTATAGATAGTATTGATAATTGATGCTGCTGGGAACTTTAATACATTCTTGGATCCAAGAACTCTTTATAGAAACACAGGAATTTAAATAGTTGCCATATGAAAATTTAAATTAAATTTATGATTAATCTGGTTAAAAAAGATATGTTGGTTCAATCACAATTTTAATTGTAACTATAAAAATAATAATAGCTTTGGGGGGAGAAAATTCTAATTGAAATAGGGCACTTAAAAAAGCTATTATAGAAGCTAAATGATCCACCCATTCTTAACATTTTTTAAATTACATAATTACATTTGGATAATATACAAGAAATTCCAAATAAAGAATTGAATTATCCTTCATTACAATATCTTAAGGTTTTTAAGGAGGCAAGCATGTTTGTTGTTATTATAAATTTAAATCAATCCAACAAAAAAGTTGCTTTTATATTTACTGGACTCTCCAATGGGTATATGTAAAAGGTTGATTATCATTCTTCCTAGGTTAGAGATGCAATATATTTGAAGATATATTGTGCATATGTTTCGTAGAGCTCCTTAATAGTTCCTTTCGGGGTAGACTTTTTTACTAGTGTGGCCTGAGTTCTTGGAAGCAAAATGCAGTTTATAAATATTAATGTGTGATTAAATTATAGCTCCCAAATCTGGAATTTCTCTACTATGAGGAACTTTGGATATATTATGCTTGGACTGTTTCCAAAAGGGTAATTATGTTTAGACACATGTACTCAAGACTTGAAGAGGAGTTTAATTACATTAGTCAACTCTCAGTCTTTGAATGGGCTCTTATCGATAAAAAGATACAAAGTATGATTCTTTGTGGTCAAGATTCCATTTTTTATTTAAAAAATAAGATACAGTTATTTGCATAAAGGTATAACTACTACTCTTGTATCATAGATATTTTAATTTTTTCCCCACTTTTTATTCCATTTTTATTTTCATGTCATTTATCTTGTGTTTATTTTATGCCAGTTTGCATAATCTAATTTTTATATATATAGTTGTTAAATTGCTTTTGAAAGTTTTGTATTATTATATCTTTTATTTTCATCTGTAGTTTTAAGAAAATTAGTAGCATTATTATTTTAAAAAAGAATGGAATTTAATACAGGCAGAAGCAAGGTAGTCTGAAAGGAGCATGAACCTACGTGAATGGATAAACCATGGCAGCCACTGAAGGCTCATCCCTTGAGCAGACGTAATCAAAATCCAGCATGCCTTGCACAGCCCGAGTCTGCATTCCCCACACAATTGCCTTGGTGTGATGACTGAACAAAGTTGTAGCTTTTCCTGCAAACAGAAAAAAGAGTAAATAACTATAAGGTGGCAATACAATATGGTCAGAAATAAAACTGGTCAGTCACTTCTCTCTGCATTAAAGGGAATGAGTCAGCATACCAGCCATTCATATGAAGCAAAGCACTGGAAATGAAGCAGCCACATAGCTTTTTGTTTCATATCATCCACAAACCTATAGGTAAATGTATCATTCTTGGCAGTACAACAGGGCTTAAATAGTAAGAGATGTTGGGATGAGTAAGTGGGAGAGGCAGCTGTTCATGCAAACAAGAGCATATCTAGATACTACTAAAACTCTCATTATGTTTATGTGTTTACCCTCAAGTTAGCCCAAAAGATTGCTGTACACCACAACAACGTTTGAATCTACTGACTTAAATAATTGTGTAAAAAATATTTATTCATGTGGAATTGAAATTCCCATGGTGTTTGGGCCCATCATGTTTTACTTGCAAATCATGGGAATTTGCAAATTCCCATGATGTTTTATTTGCAAAGTTGTGACCATGCAGCGTCCGTGTGGCCATATGGTCATGATTTCTGATGTTTCCTGTCAACTACCCACAAATAGTCAATGGAAAAACCAGCAGGAAGTCGGAAATCATTCTAACAACTGTGTCACCAAAATGATGTGAATTACTTTCCAAAAGTTAATTATCTCCAAACTCTAAAGTATTCCACCAGTGTGTCATGAGAAAACTAAGCTTCAAAAAATTCATATCAGAAAGTTTCTATAGATCAAAGCATCCTTCTAAGAAGTGATAAATGAACAGAGCAGATGTTTTAGTGTGTAGTGTGCAAGTAAAACAGTTATCAAATACCTGAGACAGTGGCAAAAGGAAATTGTTCACCCATGAAGAATGCTTTTCTACCAAACCACAACCAAATGCATTTACTCCAGCACCACCTGCTTAGTAGCATTACAAAAAGTGCTTGAACAACATTCACATTCACACACAGCACCACAAGACTTTTAGAAATACACAAGACTTTTAGAACTACAAATACTCAAGTAGGGTGAAACTGAAATGGATCTTTGATTATTTATTATAGATAAAAATCTTAAAAGTACTAGCAGAAGCTCTTTCCATCCCAATAAATTCCAGAAAATTAGTTTTTAATTTCCATTAATCCAGACAATGCTCACATGATTGCCTGAAGTTAACAAGAAAAAGCTGAAAAAGGAGGTATGGATTTTTCTGCGTATCCAGCTATATGTTTAATGTAGCCCTCACCAGTGCCTGTTGAGTAGGAACAATCCTCTTCTACTGCCTAGGGTTTCTATATACAAAGATTGATACACTGAGAATGAAGTAAGTATCCAAAGTGTAAGGGAAGGAATGACAGAATGTGGAGGTGGAATTAAAAGAGATCAGACTACAATCCCTACATAGCTATATGGAAACTAAGTCCAATCTCATTTGAATTTCACTACCTTTATCTATAGCAACTTCAAGCAGGTGATAATAATTAATTGAGAAGATTCCTGTGCATAGGCATGATTAACCATAAATCAGTTTTACTGGACTTTCGCATGATCTTTCCGTGCTTGACACAAACCATTCCGCTGTTCCACAAAGCTGGTCCGAGGTTTGCTATTATGAATCTTAAGAAAGGAGGAGAGAAAATCTACATTCATACTGTGTGTATTTTTCATGGAGAAACCCGTGTTGTTGTTGTTGTTTTTTGTGTGTGTATTTGATGCGAGGGGTCCTTAGTGCTCTCTGAGCTTGTTTGCTTTCTTGCAGACGTTTCATTACCCTAACTATGTAACATCATCAGTGCTAGTAAGGAATGCTGTTTGCTGTCAGTTTATATTCTGGTGTCTTATCCTCTCTGTGTGGGTGGGGGTGGTCTTAGAGATTCTTCGGTTGGGCTTTTTCTGATGTCCTATGGCAGCCTTCCCTAGTTTAGTTATCATCTAGATGTGAGGGCTTCAACTCTAAATATTCTCCAGCCAGTAATTTCATTGCTAGGAATTCTAGGGGTTAGTCCACACAACTAGATAATGCCTAGTTTAGCATAGGCCACTTAAGACATGCTGGACTATAATTAACTTTGATTCTATAATTTATAGACCACTCAACTCCCAACAACTTTGGCTGGCTTATAATTAAAAAGTAAAAGAAAAAGGCAACAAAATAGAAAGTATGGGACCAAGGTTATTCTTCCAATCATTAGAATGGGAGTGAAGAAGGATGTATCTGTATGTATGTATGTATGCATCCATGCATGTATTTAAAAGTACTGAAAGTCAAAAGGCAGAGTGGAAGTAATATTCTATGTTTTTTTAAACTTTTTTTCATTTTTTCTATTTTATTTCATTTCCTTTGTTTTTATTTTATTGAATTTTTTAATAAAATTATTTTAAAAGGGCAAATTTTAAATAATGGGAAGCATTGCAGGAGTAGTTATTCTGATAGAACTAGCCACTTGGCAGGTAGAAAAGGCGCCCACTAAAATTAGAGAGCCCACTGTGAAAAAGTGTCATACTAAAAGTAGAAGAGAGATTCAGTAAGATTTAGTGGTAATTAATGTTAAGAAGCTATGTTAGGTCCTTCATAAACTGAAACATAAAAGTGGGAAATGGGGGTGGGGAGCAGGGAAGAAAAGTGCCTTGAAAACCCGTATTCCTAGGAAAAAAGAGGACAGAAATTAACCAAGGCTCACTGCAGAATTTTGCAAGGAGAACATAAACAGCCAAAATAATACAAGCTAACCAAAAACCCAAACACACAAGAAACCCATTGAATAGAACTGCAGAAGCAGCTGATAGCAAGGCTGGACACGCTAAGGTAGTGGTGGTAGTCCTACCTGGAACACGTCTTGGAGATGGGGATGTATCTGTTAAAGAGAGAATCAGTTTTGCAAGAAATTCGACAATTGGTCCTGGCTTTGGCTCACATTATACTTAGGGAGAGTTTGAACAGCTTCATTTGGGACTTAATATAGTAGTTCTCAAACAATGCCTTTCCCAAACCTATAGCTCTTTGGAATCTCACTGGAGGAAGGGAAGGGGGAAGGTTATTCAATGGAAACACTGATCATGTAGTATAATAATGACTCAAAGGGGGGAGCTTGTTTCATTATGACTTTTTAAAAACAACAGCTACCACCACCACTACCAGTGGCTCTTATTTTATAATACCACCTTGAAGGGTCATTAGAAGAGATCCACAGGAAGATTAAGCACAGGATTGGCATTGAGAAAATACTACAATAGTCATGGAAATGGTAACTCCTGTCTCAACCTACATATCCTGATACATGCAATAGCAGTTGTTATGAATGCAGCTATGTACAGGTAGTCCTCGACTTACAACAGTTCATTTAGTGACTGTTCAATGACACTGAAAAAAGTGATTCATGACCGTTTTTCACACTTATGACCTCTGCAGCATCCCCATGGCCATGTGATCGGATGTTAGGAAACTGCTCCATATTTATTAACATTGCAGTGTCCTGGGTCATGCGATCACCTTTTGCAACCTTCTGACAAAGTCAACCAGGAAGCCAGATTTCCTTAACAACTGTAATGATTCACTTAACAATAGTGGCAAGAAAAGTCGTAAAATGGGGCAAAAATCACTCAACAAATAAAATTCACTTAAGCAAGATACAGTTTGGGCTCAATTGTGGTCATAAGTCAAGGATTATCTGTAGAAAGCTTATGCATACTTGTATGATGTGTTTCCAAGCAAGTGGGGAGGCATGTAGTAGAAACCTTTTATGTGCACCCACCCAAAATTCATCGTTTTCAAAAACATAGTCTTACATCTCACTGCTGTAGTTAGTCTATAGTATAAATGAAGAGCATACCAAAAAAAACCCACCAAAAAACAGAACAAATAAAAAAGCCCAACCCAAATTATTAGCAAAATGCAGGAATCTCATGGCAGATGGATAGAATTCCTTGATAGACAAAATATTACTTAAAAATAGTACATTTTTGTCTTCCCATGGATATGCATATTTTAGTTTTCCTGCATTTTTGCAATTTTTCCATAACATATAAGTTAATGAAGAGCAAAGGAATTTATAGGTGCAAAGATTTTTGTAGCATCCCAAACCCTTCAAAATATCTTCCCAATTGTCAATTTTTAATGAATATTTACTTCACCTTTATTATTACTTTCCTTTATTTTAAAGCCTCTACATTTTGTTGATATATATTAATATTTTGTAACTGGAAACTACTGATTCATTCATGTTAGGATATTCCCTAATGCTAATATATTTGGCTTCCTCTTCATATCTCTCATTAGCTGCCCAAAATCCACATGAAGGGATTGATGAGTGCCAGAGAGAACATTAGGAACTGAGGCCAAAAAATGTTCTGGGAATAATCCAAGAGGAATGCAGAGGAATAGCAAGGTGTCCCTGCAACAGTTCCCAAAGGAAAAAAGGCCAAGAGCTTACCAGGAGATATTGTGTGCTTGGCTTTCTTAGCTGGAGCAAATTCATCAGATTTGCCTTCAGAAAATGATGCAGTTCTGCTTGGTGCTGGGGTCTGAAGAGGAGTAAAATACAAAAAAACCCACCAAAAAACAGAAAACAGGGTTAGCAGAGATGGATGTTATAAGGGTAGGCTGGTAGGTATTATACAAAGTAGGTAAAAGTTCTGGAGAGCAATTTAAAATGTTTAGGAAGAAGTATCACAATATTGTCTCTTGCACATTTTGGTGCTTTATTTGATCTATTATGCATCTGCAAACAATGGGAATGTAACATCTCACTACATAGAGCACCAATATTCCTGAAGTCACAATGTCCTCCCATTATTTAAACAGAACTCTATTTCCTAGTATCCAGGCACAGATCAAATAAGACTGAAAGCAGAAATGTGGGCCTTTTCACATCAGCACAGATGCCAAAGAAGACACTGGATCACAAAAGAGACTTACCGAGGAACTGCCACTGGCATTAAGGAGGAAGTTTGCTGTGTGGGCAGCAGTAGGTGGCTGGTTTGGAATGGGCCGGTGCCCCAGTGCCATTCCAACAATGGCAGTCATGTGAGTCTCCGTACCAAAGACATGGATAGGAATGCCAGTAGTTTTTCCTAAGTGCAAAGAGTACAGAAGTGGATTAGCTTTGTTAAGTTTTGTTCTAGAAACTTAGTGAAGAAAAGTGCAAATGTACAAAATAAACCAGTAAATTCTACTGGGTAATGAAGCTGCAAGAATGAAGGTGGCAATTTAAATAGACTAGCAATTAAAAGCTTCAGCAGCCCAGATGGCAGCAGTAGAAGTGCCCTCCAAGCCATCTTATTGTACATAGCTCACTTGCTTCATTAAATATATTGAGTATTCACCCAGTGCTTTCAAAACTGCCCAAGGTTCCTTGAGTGATTTGGTCAGAACTGTCTCCTTACAGTCTGCCTCATCAACATGGCTGAAATTCAGATTCAAATCCAGGCACGTGCAAAAACCTTCAGTTCACTGAAGCATGAATAAAAGGAAGCCAACCGGTTAATGCCCAGTAACAACTGATTTTTAAATATATAGTTTTATTTTTGAACTGAGCAAATGCTGGAGGAGCTGCTGACTTAAGCACACAGGAACCCAAACGGGGACAACATTATTATTGCTCTTTACACTCCAGTCTGAAAAAGATTTTGCTGTGCTCTAGTCATTTGGGAAAGAAAATTAAGAGCTGTTATTCCTCATTTTGGCTTACGTATGAGAAAGAATACTTTTTTATTTCAGCTATTAGCCTTTCTGGAGGGGAATGGGGCCCCCTATAAATTCAAACAATCACTGGGCATCCTTACCTACTTCCCCCATGACACGCAAGCCTTCCTGGTAATTGGGGCCACCTCTCCTCACGAAAATCCTCACTTCATGCTCCTTGAGAGGGCCTTGATAATCTCTAATGGCCCTAACAATACCCTGTAAAATTTTTTTGTTAAAAAAATCATATAGATAGATATTCTAAACATCAAGAAACAACTCAGCAATTTCACAGAGCGACAATTGATAGGGAACTATAGCAGTAGCTGTTTTGTTGTCTGGGGCTGAAAGAACCAGAGCACCACATTAGGAAAGTTAATTTCCAAAAGTTATTTTTCATATTTCTTTAATTACATATTTTAATTAATAATGCAGAGAAGTGCATATTTATTATTATCTAAAGCAAAACTAATGCTTAAAATGTCAGACAGTGAATACAAATTCAAGCCTCTCACCTTAACATTTTTAATTTAAGTGCTTTTAATTTAGCTTGGTCATTTTTTGATATAGGGTAGTGAGAATCTCTTGAAGTCTCAAACAAACAAAGCCTGAACCAAATGCAAGAATGCTATAAATCAGGGAATAATGCTTTCTGAAGAACAAGGCTTGTCAAAGCCTGAATTTAGTGAATTTGTTTAAATCTATATTTGGGAGCAGGAAATCATGCTTTGAACAGCTATAGTTGGCTTCCAAGAATCTAAACTGGATTTTTTTCTCTATCTTTGCAGAACTTAAAAAACAACAACCCGGATGTGAGCAAATTGGCAAGAGATATTTATTTATAGTTAGTAAATCACAGGTGTTCGATATATTGAAACACTGCTTTGGAAGTGAAGATATAGAAAAGCATTTTACATCTATGTTTTTAGATTTAAATCTTATTTTTTATCATGTTTTTATTAGTTTTATAAGTAACTCAATAGGGAACATACCTAGGTACTCCTTTCTTGTCCAATCTTCCTGTTTCTAGTCTGTTGCCTTACCCACTTGTTTTATTATTATTATTCTCTATTTAACAAATTGAACTGCACTTTATAGCAATCTCATATAACTATTAAGGAATAAGGAACTCACTAGAGTTTGTTGGAATCAATTTAACAAATGGGCATTACAATAAGGAAAAACTGGGGTTATTCTTTGTTAAAATCTTCTATTTTGATTTGATTTATATTATAATATTACTTTCTCCTTATTACTTTTCTCTCTTGATTTGACTTTGTTATATATCAGTACTAATCACCATATGTAATTAGCCAGTTATAAGTTAGCTCTAGTGATATAATTGTTATAATTCTTTCAATTTTAGTTCTTCACTTTTAATTCTTAAGTCTAATACCTTCCAATTAAAAGGTATGATCTGACCTAGGACAATGTAATTTCTAAGAAAAACTATTTGAACTGAACCTATTTATGACTTATTTATTGGAGAATGTAAAACTAAGGAAGTCAATTAAATAGACAAGATCAAAGACATTTGTATAGCTTGATTCATTTATAATATTTACAATGTATTTTGTTATGACTTGTCACCAGTTTGCTCATTAATATAATAGAATTTAAACTGTATTTTGCTTTTGGGTTCTATATAGGTTAAACTATTACTTCCTATTCATTCATAGGAGCAACCCAATATAAAAATAAAAGAACCCAAACAATAAAAGTGAAGTTGTGTATATCAGCACTAGGTATTATACTGAATATTAAGTACTACGGTTCCATTTCTTGTGTTTTGGCTCAAAAACTGTTCAAGTTCCCAAAAATGAGACTTGCTTCTGCTTTCAGTTCAGGGTTGAAAGAAAACCCCAAAAAGGCTGTTTAATATGTGTGGGGCAGACTTTTGACCCATGAAAACCCAAATGAACAAAAGATTTCCATATTACACTGTTCACACTGTATGCGCTCAAGACAGGAAGGGGAAAAAAGCACAATCAAGGTTGACCAATGCATAGTAACCCGTGATAATAGAGAAAAAACCATAACTTAACCCTTATCTATTTATGTTGCTAAATCTGTTTACATAAATGCCAGTTGTCTGGGGAAAAATGTATGTTCCAATAATAATGCTGCAGAGATTCTTTTGCAAAAGCTCTTCAAACTACTTCATGCCAGTCCATGCATGGATAGTTCCAAAAGTGAATGCATCTTCCCAAACCATACATCCAAATGGCCATTAACAGGCTCTATGTCAGCACCTTTTTTTACCTTAAAAGTGGCAGCTACATTGGTAAAATTAGCAATGCTTCCTCCAATGATTAGGATTTTGCCTTGCAAAGAGAGGAAAAAAGAACAAGTTTATAACAAGATAGAAGATTTGGCAAGAATATACAGAATATATAATCAGGTCTATAGCCATTTAAAAGCATGCAACTCCACTCAGAATTGTAGTAATGACTCAAATGTTAAGCAATTATCAATACAAGTAGCCCTCGAACAGTGGGCTGAAGTCACAATTGACCCCCCAAAAGGGACTTATGACCCAGAGTCAAAGTTCTGATAGTTGGACCCCCTGAGGTCATATGACAATACTTTGTGGGCATAGCAACACAGCTTGATGTTTTTATGACAGCTTTGCCAAAAACCAGCATTTATTTCTAGTTTTTGGCAAAAACGTCCCCATAGCGAACTACTGGTTTGCTTAAAGATTGTGGCATTCGTTTCATGATCGTAGCATTTGTTTAACAACAGTCACAAAATAAATGTTGTAAAATCGGGTCAGTCATGTGACCGACCCAACTTTTATGACATACGACCATAATGGACTGGCTGCATTGTGGTCATATGTCGAGGACCATCTGAATTTGTATCTTTCCCAAATCAATTCTACATTCCTGAATTTATTTGAGAGAGAAATTAATTTTCCTGGGTTTTACGTGTCACTAAATAAAGAGAAGTTGGCAGAAGAAAGCACATCCCATTCCACTGATTTCTTTCTAACAGGACTTCCATTTTTACAAAAGTGCTAGTCTCCCTTCTTTTCTCTCCCGTTTTTATACTCTCCCATGACTCTCATTACATCCAGCCTTCTACATTCTTCAATCTATTTCTTGGTCCTGTTGTGGCCAGCCAGCAGAGCTGGCAACAGATTCTGACAGTGAAGAGGTTGGGGAGGAACATGGGCCAGTCCTGGAGTCTGGGGAAGGCTCTGATAAGGGCTCTATGTCGGAGGCAGAGAGTTGGCCAGAGCCGTATGCCAGTTATCAGCTGTCTTCAGAGTCAGACATCAATGAGGCAGACGAACAGCTGGAGCGTTCCCAGTGTGCATATGTGCAGAGTTACCAGACGAAGGGAACAGCTAAAGAACAGGGGTCAACTTGGGAGTAAGGCTATAGGTGGATGATGAATGGCCCCTCCCAGAGGAAATAAAAGAGGAGTGAAAGGAGAGTGGAGTTTGCAGGAGACAATTAGTTTGCTTAATTGGCTTATGATTCTCCAAAACTCCTTGCCAAGTTTTGCAGATATCGTCCCTTGAAAGATTTTGCTGGAATGAGCAGAATTCACAGTAGATTAATAAAATAGTTTTTTGTCAGGACAAGGAGTTTGCTTCATGCTCTCGGGAAACCTCGGTCAGAACAGGCCCTCCCATGGTCGCCTTGCATTTGCCCATCTATGTCACTTCAGAACATCAGAAACCAGGGTGGGGCTTGGAGGAATTGTGGCTCCTGCATTCATTCCAATCATAGAGCAGATCTTTTGCCAAAGGACATCCATAATTAAAGGAACAAAGGGTGCTTACAGCTTCCAATTTGGCCTTTACCTTCTGGGTGTTTTTCTCGTGTCATGAGGGAGAGGATGGTCTTTGCATAATCATAGGTCTGCTGTTCACTAGGAGCTCCAGAGTATTCACCGTAGTTGGCTAGTTCATTCACCCCACCAAGGTCACAAATGGTGTCACTAAATGGAATGCACATGGGGTGTTAAAAGGCATAAATTGTATTAAGTTCTCATAAAAACTGAAGCAACTATTAAGCTGCCTGCAGAAACAAGACCTTGCTGAAGCAATTCTGAAGAATTATAGTACAGCAATTACCATATTGACATTTTGTTAAATATTTATACAGCCAATCTTTCTAACAGATCTAGGTATAGTTTCTCCCAGCCAGAATGTCTGTTAGAGAAAAGCATGGCAGTAATGTACTTTACTTCCCAAGTATCAGATCATGAAAGACACTGATGTCTGCTCACTGTGCTCTAGAAAACTAAGCTTTTGAAAAGACTCCGTATGCAACTTTGCTAACAAAAGCTTTTAAAGACAATAGAAAGAGAACAGAGGTTAATCCTGATGCTATCCAAATGTACAGATACAAATATCCTAACTTTATTCTTTCACCTCCACACAGTAAAAGGCTATTAATGCATACATTTATCCAAATTCCAGCTAACTACTTCTCATAAAACACCTAAGTATTTAAAATAATATGCTACAGAGCAAACTAGCATTCACATTCCCAAAGCTGTGATCACAGCATTTCTTCCTGACAATGATTAACAGAATGAAAGCAAATGGTGACACACAAACCCTGGCTGTGGATCCAGGAAGAATTGTGTATTCAACAATATGTAACCCTGCTGAGGTTTTGGCACACAAAATGGTAGCAAATGTCTTCCTGCTGTAGCTATTGGACTGGATCACAATCTACACTAAAGTATGTGACAGCCAAATCACTTCCACCAAAACTTGGGTCTGGTACCTGTATACCACAGAGGCACCGCCTCCAGCCACCATGGTCCAGATTCTGCCACTGGGGTTCAAGATGGTCAACTTTAAGCTGGCTCCACTCTTGGCATCAAGGTCAGCAATATAGGCTTCCTGCAGACATACCATTTGAATATCATTTGAATCAAAATGTTAAGGAGCAGAAATACATTTAAGATTCTTCTTGTAACACTAAACAAGAAATCAAAATCATCTTTGTAAAGATACAGGAGACTAATTTAGAGAATCTTCAACTCTTAACACCAATTCAGTTGCCAAGATTCTGTAGGAAAAGCCACATCTGCTGAAATCTAGTGGCATAGTAGCTGATTTTTAAAAATGTTTTTGCAAAAATGAAGAGTTAAAGTGAATGTAGTCAAGTCTCAGCAAAGCCACCAGGATTCATTTTGCTCCTATAAATTTCCTGTCCATAAAAAGAGGTCTGAAAATGGTGTCACTGGTTATTCCTGCAGCTTCAAGCAATCAAGCTGTTGTTTGTTTGTTTTTTAAAAAAAGTTTGGTCCAAAAGGGTTGGCCATTCCTGTTACAGACACATGCAAATGCTCAATACTCAACTCCCTCCAGCCTCATGATTCTGTGCTAGATTAAGTGGGGGTTTAATCAGTTGCAAGGGAACAAACAGGAAGCATTGATTGGTTAACTATGCGATAAACAGTCTTGCACTATTTCCACCACATTTAAGATGGAGTATGGAGAATGACTGAGCAAATCCCCCAAGCACCATTCCATTAATATATGCCCCAGGGATGGAATTGTCTCTTTTCTTCAAATATATAGCTCTGTCTTCAGCTCTCTCCCTGCACACATACATATATGAACAAAAAAACAGACAGTAGAAGTCACTGATTCTAACTTTTGTGCCATCGTAGTAGGTCCTAAAATTAGCCTCATCACCCTGATGATTTTATATAGAAGAAAGATTTAGAAATCTAGAAAAGAAAGGGAATTCAAAACTATCTTGAAATTTCTAATACAGACATATTAATAAAGTAGATAAAGGGAACCAGATAATTTGTGATCCAAATGCAATCACAACCTTCCTTGCCAAATAGTGGCCAAAAAGTAAAAAAGAAATACTGACAATAGAACCTACTGAATTGTTGTGGATATAAAACCACAACAAATGAAGGTGTTCACAGATAAATACTGTATTTTTAGGAGTATAAGAGGCTCTGGAGTATAAGATGCACATTAGTTTTTCAGGAGCAAAACAAGAAAAAAAATCTGCCTCTGCCTACCAGCATCCATCGATATTCATCTGGCTAGTGTTCTTACAGCAAACAGCCTGATTAGCTTCAGCACATTATCACAGCCTGATACAGCATGAGCAGCTGATTGATGGTTGAATTGGCTTCCCAGAATACCACCAATCAGCTGTCCCAGACTGCAGGGATTGTCACAGCCCACCATGTTTTCGGCCTCCACACATCACGTTTTTGGCTTTTGAACGTTTTAGACCCATTGCAGGCTGCCTGGATCGCCACAGCACATCGCCGCCTCCACGCGTTGGGTTTTCAGCCAGTTCCAGGTGGCGGGGATCAACGGCCGCTTGGAATCGGCCAGAAACACGATACGCAGGAACCAAAAATGTGCTGTGCGGAGGCAGTGATTGGCGGCAATGTGCTGTGGCGATCCCTGTAGCCTGGAACGGGTCTATAATGGAGTTTGTGGAGGCTGAAAATGCAATGTGCAGAGGCTTAAAACAGATGAAGGGTGGTGGTTGGTGGTTGGGCAGGGCTTCAGCAACATTCACTGTATAAGATGCATAGACATTTCCAGCCACTTTTTTGGGGGGGGAGTGCATCTTATACTCCAAAACATATAGTATATATCCTCAGAGCAATTAAGAAAATAAATGGATTAAATAAGTTTTGGTTTTTTTATAAATAGTGAACTAAATAAAACAATTAATATTAATTTAGGCATAAGTTAAAAGCTTTCCTGGGAAAATGTAGTTTAGAATGGAAGAACAGACATTTGAATGATTAAGTGAAGATCCCAGATGGTATTATGAGAATGTTAATTTCAGCTCTTTTAGAATGGGGGCTATTTCCATTAAAATTCTAAAAATGTGCAGAGTCTGAGACTTCATTTGTGTCTGGCAAGAAGATGATTTAATGAGGCCAGAATTAAAACTCATTCATTAAAAGGTTGAACAGAAGGCCCTTGAGATGTTAGACACAGGCTGGGAAGAAAGAAGAAAAAAAGCTAAATGGATTTCTCAATTAAATTACAAAGTGAATCATTAAAAGAGGTTTAAAAAAACAAGGGATAAATGTTACATCTGCTAGTAACATTCAGCCAACTTTTTCTGACACTCAAATTTGAGATGAATAAAAACAAACCATTTTAAAGAATGTTCACATTTTTCAAGCAGAACCAGTTTACTGAATGGACAGAACTGTATTCCAATTCTGCCTAGACAAAATTAATCCATGCCCAGTGCACCACAAGTAATCATCAGAATGTTTTATCAGCCTACCTGAAGAGCCACCAAAAGCATTTCAGAGACATTTTCCATAGTGTGGATTCTAAGACTACCACCAAGCAAATTCAGTTCAGTTCTGGATTATTTTAATGGTATTTCAAAGGATGTTAACTGCCAAAAGGTCTAGTGCTGGGTCAAATATGTTTGTAATTAATCTCCTAATGTCAAACTGCCTATAATGGATTGTACCGAGTCATCATTCCTCTTATCTTTACAACTGCATGTAAGTAGGTTAGTCTGAGAAGATAGCACCTGGCGTAAGATCAGTACAAGAGTTTCATTCAATGATGGTTAGATGGGTCTAACCCCGTGATGGTGAATCTATGGCACATGTGGCATGAGGAGCCCTCTCTGTGGGCACGTGAGCCGTCGCCCAGCTCAGCTTCCCTGCACCTGCGTGCTTGCCTCCCACCGGCCAGCTGATTTTTGGGCCTCTATCATGCATGCGTGTGCATGCATGGGGGTTGATTCACCCCCAAGCCCCCTTTTGGTCCCAGGAGGCTGCAGAAAGGCCTGCTAGGCCCAAAATGGGGCACATGTGTCACACACATGTGTAGGGGAGTGTGGGGGGGGGTCATGTGCATATGTGCAGGGGGTGGGATGCATTGCATTATGGGTGTTGGTATGCGTGCTATTTCAGTACACAAGGAGAAAAAGGTTACCCATCACTGGTCTAACCAATCTACTTCAAGCATTTCAATATACTCAAACACTTCAGAAACTCTAATTTTCCAGCCCGACGGATAAGCCTCCCTTTACTTGCCTCTGGATAAGCCTCCCTTCCAAAGGGAGGAGGGAATTCCACATCACCCCATTTCACTTTGCAGATGTAATCAGCTGTGGCATCAATTTTTGCAGCCAGGTCTAGTACGTAAACACCACCTGCAGTTACAACTGTAAAGGGAGAACAAACAAAAAGCAGGTTAGAGTGAATTGTTCCCTAGCCACTGGTGAAATGCCTCCTTTCAGACTCCTTACGTTCTGTAAATGAGATATGGAACTCATTCATTGGACTTTTACCAATTAAGCACTTGGATGATTCAGACCCATGAGACATACATGACAGCATAAGTTTCTCTTTCTCAACCTGGCCCACCCTTTAGATATACTGGAAATTTCCTAACACATCTGGAGACCTCCATCTTGAGAATGCTGGAAAGCACTATCGAATAAGTAAAGTACATTTACAAATTAAAATTAAAGCAGATTTTCTTTTCCACCTAAAGCAAAATGTCAGCCTATCTAGATACTTAATGGAAAGAACAGAGATTTTTGTGGCCTTCATTAAATACAAATTATTAGGAGACTTAAACAATTTGTATTTTCCAAAATAATGTTTCAGATTTTTGCATTTCTCAATGTTTTATGGCCGAGTTCTCAAACTGACATGACAAAATATTAATTTTAAGATAAATGAATGAAGATGTAATTCAAAGGTTTTCTTTAGCTTTGAACACAGTGGACTTCTGGACTTGTCAGAAATAGACTGAAACAGCTATCTCTAATAAAGAAAGATAAATAAAAATATACAGATGCACAATGACCAACACTGTCTTTTGAGTTCTTATACAAGTGTCACAAAATATTTTTATTATTGCATAAATAATTTTTTCAGAATGCAGTAATGTGTTTTGGCACACAGTATTGGAATTACAGGCATAGCATCTGCTAACTAATCTGAATTATGTGATCATACCATCACATCTAGTTGGGCTAAAGCTGAATCATAAAAACCAGACATTTGTGATTAGTTCTTTAACATTGTTGCTTAAGATTCTGATTTTAGCAGCCTACTAAAATTTGACAGTCATAATTAATCTCTAAAGATATTGTTTTATATGAAGAACCTTAAACATTGATTGATGGGTAGTTTTACATTTTCTCTTCTTGAAGGAACACTATATAAATTCCTTTGGTAACAAGACTATGTGGCAATATATTCACTATTTTATAACAGAAGCTTCACTTCCATCTTCATTTTCTATTCCAGCAAGCTAAAAAAAGACTCATCAGAAACTGAAAAATTCAGAATTAAATATATCCATCCTCCACAAACATAAAATAACACATTACCTAGTGGATTGATTTCCAGATACGTAAAATATAAATCTTCATAAAGGTTGAAGAGTCCAAAGATGAAGCTTGCCAAGATGCTAAATAAAAATAGTACAACATACACAGTAATAAATTGCACAAATCAAACAATTTGTCATATTATCTGGATTTATCTCAATTCTGTCTGCCTTTGGCCTAGCTAAGGCTCAATGGTTGACTTGGATGAGTCAGCCAGTGTCCTTGATTGATCCCGGAAGATGTATTAGTTTCTATTTTAAATGGGATGAAAAAGACATTGTAAATCAAAACACACAAACACAAATACAATTCAAAACATCATATAAATGGAAAAATTGTTTAACCATCTTTTGAAGGCTTGCAAAGTATTTCAAAGTTTTAGGCAAAATGAAGAAGCATTGGCTGAGCAACTGTGGTATTACTTCTTCAAATAACTGCCAGCAATGGTGCCTAGGGAGACTGGTAACTAGGAAATTGGCACTCTCACAAAACATATTTGCATTTTTGTTTTATCTTTGCCATGCCGGCACTTAACTAGGTTTCTTATTCAAACACTTAGTTCATCATATTAACAACATGGGCCATCCTTGACTTCTGACCTGCATGATGGCTAGCCCCCATCTCTTCTTTGAAGGCACATGGCTTTGACCCAAAGAACCATATCCAGATTGGCCAAAGCTTGCAATCCCCTTTCTCAGTAGTTTGTCTATTCTAGAATAGGATGGACAGGCGATGGCTTAATGTGGCTATTGAGATTAGGTATGGCCAGAAAAAAGCACATATGTCTCTTACAGCCTTTTGGGAAGACAATAAGGCAAATATGTTAAACACAGTTACCTACACTGCTAGGTACAATTTCAAGCACTGAGATTCAATGAAATATGTTTTTCTCTTGGAAAGGACTCAGCCAACCTTGCCCTGAGTTGTAGGGACAAGTGATTGCTGGATAATTGGTGTCTATATATACCGGCAAAGTCCAGGAAAATAATGGTAGAATCTAGGCACAAGTCTACTTATGGGAATATTTCTTTATTAAATCCTGCTTTCTGTCTTGGATTGTTTCGCCTATCAGATAGGTAGGACTGAAAGAGATTGATTCAATATGACTCGGGGTATGGTTGATAGAGACTTGATTCAGTCCCAATCCAACGTACCAACTATACTGACTTGGAGATTCTACCTTTTATTTTCAGCTGTACGTGTCTGGATGCATCATGGATATTAGAAGAAAATGGCCTAGAGATTTTCTCTTTCATAATAACAAGTCGTAAAGCACTCTCCAGCCATTATTAAAGATATTCCTATTCACCACGCAAAAAGAGTAGAAAAAAAACATGGCCACAGAAGAATGTGTATTGCCCCTGGGTAATTGTAAACCTAAAATTCTGTATTAGTGGGCAATGCTTGGCCTGGTCAGCATAATTGCTGCCATAAATCATTCACCTGCACCATAAATCATACACATTCCCTATGATAGAAAGCAATAGTTCAGAATTACTCTTTCTTATCCAGTGGAGCATGCACCAAGAGATGTTTCTTGATATCAGTTTCACTCAGCTTGCAGTCCACGTGCACCAGCAACTTCTGAGCTTTGGCATCCACATCCCCCACATCCACACCACCCTGGTGGTGAAACAGCACATAGTCTCCTTCACGAGCTGCATAAATACATACATAGAACTCCTCTGTCTGTGAAGAAAACATAATGAATTGGTAAGATCTTACTGCCTACTGATTAAAACAGATTGTATTAAATGAACAGACATTCCTTTCTGACATTTTCTTTTGCCTCTGCTATCTTCACCAAGATCTGACAAGTTCTTTATTCTTCACAGTTTTACTGTATAATAATAAAACTGAAGCAAAATTAAATTAATTTAAAGAAAGGAGAAAGCTTCACTTAGAATCAATTTACTTCATTGTGCCTCAGTTAAATTATTACGCAATAAACCAGACTGCCTCAGAAGCAGGATTAATGATAGCAAGACTGAGGACAACAAGTACAACTTGTTTTCCTCTTTTCTACAGATTTGTGATGTCATCTTAATCCTATTTCATCATCTCCATTAGCAGCATTACACTGACTTCCAGGCTGCCTATTAGTATATAAGAACATTGGTCAACTGAACGGAGCTTGGAAAGTTCAAGGAGATTATAGAAAGAGGTGTTTCCCCCTCCCCCTCCCCCTGTCCTTAGCATGACAAAGAAATCTTCTTGATCTTACTGCCCTTCACATTCACACTGAAACACCAATCATCTTTAGTGGTCATATTGGCTGAGGAATATATTCCATTTCCTCTGAAAGACAGATTGAGGAAAGGCTCCTCCACCAAAATGAGATGCTCATTTATTAAAATATAAAGCTACTGAGGTATTAGCTTTGATTAGTATGTCAAAGATATACATATACAATTCTGTTCCATGAGAATTCTACAAAGAGAACTTTGCAAACAAACTAACCTGTTTATGTGGAACAAAAGGTTCTATCAAGAAGTTCTTTAGGATGCCCTTAGCTTTAGCAATCTGTGAAAAAGAAGAACAGATATAAACATATGATGAATTAGCAAGGGACTACAGTAGGATCTGTGTGATTGTTGGGCCCTTCTGGGTATTTGGGGTGTTTTGAAAAACTACCATGAGAATGAACACACACAGACACAGACATGGTTGCTCTTCTCCCATCATCTCCACACCCAAATGATAGAAAGCCCATTCCTATGTTTTGATTTCCTGTGAATTTCAAGTCACACTTATTAGAATTCAACACAATTATTTTTAATCTGCACACTTATAACATAGCTTTCGTTGGTAATCTGCAGGAAAACCCAATGGTTTTGCCTAAAGGTTACAGAGTAAAAATTCTTGATCCAGTATTTGCCATTGAAGAGATGAATCCTTATGATTTTTATAACAGGTGCTATCAAAAAGAGTATGAAATCACAGAACACAGGTACAGGTGTACAATTGATACAACAGTGATTTGGATGGAAGATGGCGTCCTTGTCATAATTGTGAGGAAAGTATTAATGCTTTGCATCCATATTTTTTTTATGCAGCAACCCTGGAAATATGTGTTTGGTCTGTTAAGACAAGGAGGATGGTAACTTTGAAAAGGAAGGAGATTCTATATAGAAAATATACAAATTCTAGATCGGCATGAATTCTTTTTTAAAAGTATCTCTTTATGCATCTCTTTTTCTCTTTGTTCCTTTAACCCTTTTTGCATTCTGTACTTCTCTTTCTACCCATGTAATTGCTTCACTTTCATCCTTCCTTTTCCCAATCCTTATCCCTAAGAAAGTCATATTCTCCTCCCAAAACAAAAGCTGTCATAGGATATTCAGAATGCACTCACTACCTAGAAATGGCCTTATCAACTCCAGTGAAGCTTAAAGAGGGAGTTGGAAAGTGAATTTCCCATGCCGTAGACAGACCTATAGTGATTCCTACAGGTACTATATGCTAAGGTCATTCATTATAAAATACAAAATAGCTCAATGGCAAGTTTTGTTCTCCAAATATGTTTGGTGGCTTCATTGATTGATTGATTGATTGATTCACTCCCTATCCTTTCCGAAGGTCAATGTCCAAATTATGCGGTTTACTGAGAAACAAGTAATACTTACTGTAGCTTCTTTTTGAAGGCGTGGTTTCAGCCAGGCTTTCACTTGATCTAAACTAAGATCCACACCGACCAAGCCAAGTTTACCGCGACGTTTTATCAGCTGATCAGGTTTCACCACAAGACGCTAGAATGTTTCAAAGGAAAACCCAAAAATGAAAAATTAACCTTGTGGGTAATTATATCAGATTTGTCATAGCTTACATGCTTGTTCAGAAAATTTAGGTACTGCTTCTCCATGAGAAGTATCGTAATTTGATCATTATAGCCATATCAAAAGAAGAATGTAAAAAGAATCAGTTTGATTGATAAAACTTCCTGGAAGTAACGTATGTATTTATTTTGGCGTATTTTCATGTTATACCTTTAGAAAGCATCATCACTACCATGATATTATCCCTACCTCACAAATACAACAATGAAGATTAGAACAAAGTATCATGGACAACCGAATCCCTGTGATTAGCAGGAGCAGTCTCCTACAATGGTAAGATACTTTGCAGCTTTTAGACAACTTTCCTGTCTGTTTATTTGTAAGTAACTGCACTCATCACAAATGTGTATAGCGAACACTGATGTCAGAACCAAGGATCTGAAAGTATTCTTTCTGTTCTTACTTTAGGCATCCTATAATTAAATTAAAAGGATATTCAGAACCCTTCCTGTCTCCTGGCAGAACTCCTGATCTTTTATCTTCCTTGCTGACACAAGGCAACAACTGAGTCATGTAACTAAGTGCATAGTATTTAATTAGCTATCAATTGAGCTGTCCTCCATCAGCAAGAAAAATGGGACTGTATTGCAGATGCATGCTCCAAATGTGATTAAACTGGATGGGAGCCAGGAGAAAAAGCAAACCAAAAGAATCAGGGACGGAACGTCTCTACTTCGCAATTCTACTTTCACAATAAAGTAACTTGAAAGGAGAAGGTTCCCAGAACTTTTCAAAGCAAAAATGAAAATAAAGAACACCTTCCTTCTGGAACACCATTCTGCCCAAGATTATATGAACCCTACCCTGTCCATGTTTAAGGGAGCCTTTAACACCTGGCTGTACCGTAGGTCCTGGGTCTGAAAAAGTGGTAATTTTTCTTCTGGGTGATATATTCTAATTTTTTAATTCTTTTATTGTTACACCGTAAGCCTCCCATAATGACAAAGATTGGGGCAGCCTATAAATTAAGTCAAAGCAAGCTAGTGAGAGGCGTGGCACGACAAAACTAAAGCGCGCCCGAGTAAACCGCGTCGCTGACGTCATCAACAGGGCGACAACAGCGAGCGTGGAGAAAGAAGCGTGCTTTAAATAGCGCTTTGAAAGCAAGCCGATTCAAGTTAAGGTAAGGGTTAGGTTTAGGGTTAGGTTTAGGGTTAGGTTTAGGTTTAGGGTTAGGTTAAGGGTTAGGTTTAGGGTTAGGATTAGGGTTAGGGTTAGGTTAAGGGTTAGGTTTAGGGTTAGGTTAAGGGTTAGGTTTAGGGTTAGGTTTAGGATTAGGTTTAGGGGGGTTAGGTTTAGGTGTTAATTTTAGGTTTAGCGTTTACAGCGTGCTTTTTTCTCCGCGCTGTTGTCGCGCTGTGATGACGTCAGCTACGCGGTTTCGTCGAGCGCCCTTTAGTTGAACGCGGTTTTGTGGTGGAACCAGTGAGAGGCATCTACATGCTACTTTATCCAGAGAAGATAAAAGATGCAATTAACTATCCTTTGCTTTATTATAATCAAATATTGCACAAAGATGCTAGTGGTACAGAGCTCTTTCTGTTATGAACTATATTGTCTCAAAAGCAACCTGTTAAGGTGGGGAGAATTGAGTGGAGCTAAACCAAGGAGGGGCTTTTCTGACTCCATTCTTTTCTAGTATTGCTTTCTCCCTCTCTTATTAGACTTCTGAAATTAAATTTCAGAAAGGACGCTTTAGATTAGGAAGCAGGTGGTCTGTCCCTGATGAAAGTGCTAACTTTTCCTCAAGCTTTGCCCAATGCCAATCAGCTATGGCTGCAAGTAATTGTAAATGGGAATCTCAGTAGGAATCTCAAATACAAAAAGGGTCTTTCACTCTACCTAGCTTGGCCTAGGAACTGGAAATTCAATGATGGTATCTAAAGTCTTGCGTTGCTGATTATTAGCCGAATACCCAGACAAAGACTTTTCTAGGATTTATATTTATTTTTCTTATTTTGAAAATGTTGAGATTACAGACTGCTGTTGCTAGCCTTCCAAGTTAAAAATGTTAAAGAAAGGAAGTGTTTAGTACTTTTATAGGAATCTGAGATAGCTCCAGGACGTTACAAGACACAGTTTTGTTTTCTCACCTCAGTCAATAACCAGGGATGATCTTGGACGAGCCGATCCCAGTCAGTATCAGGTGTTACTTTGGCATATTTGAAGCGATTCTGGACGGCTGAAGAGGTGCAGATGTATTTATACAAAAACTCCTTCCCTGTTTGTTCAGAAATTGCTTTGGCAGACATGGTTACCTAAGGCCAATTAGAAAAAGATATACTATAGTTACTTATAAAATATTTGACTTTAGAATATTTATTTTAACATGACTTTATTGACAGAGATATGGCTCGAAACTATTCTATATTTAAAGTGCTTCTTGCATCTCCAATATACTTGTAGTCAACATTAACGCTATTCTAGAAACCAAGGCATAACAGTTCTGCAGGACTGTACAATTCAACATATGGAGAAGGCACAGTAACAACTAGTGACAGTGAATTTCCCGCTCTGTGGAACGCATTCCCTCAAAAGACGTCAGGGTTCCAAGTAACAATCCTAACGAAAGAAGACTATGAAGCTTGAATTTCCTCGAAGTTCCATTTTATTCCTAGATGTGCCAATATGGCATCTATAATAAAATGGAACTTGGAGGAAAATCAAGCCTCAGAGTCTTCTTTCATCGGGGGGGGTGTTACTTTATTAATTATTAATTTTAGGATTTGCTTTAATTTAATTTTTAAACTTTTTGTTCTGTAATTTGTATTTAAAAATGAGATTCCCTGGTAAGGAATGCTAACTACCAGAAAAAAAGATGTTTAGAATCAATAGTGAGAGAGAGAAAAAAGAATCCATTTCCACCTCCTCAGTCGAAACAAGCAAGGACACTAAAACATAGGAAAGAGCATTCTAACTTTACTTTCAATATGAGACCAAGCATTTATGAAGAACAGGAAGAAAAGGAAGGACTGAAACTAACACTGATGGAAAAATGCCAGAAAAAACCTATTTGCATATCTCAGTTCAAATCTTAAGAATCAGGCAAATGGCATTCTTTTAAGTCAGTAAACTACCAGTATGTAGCTACTATGCTACTCAATTCATGCTTATCTACTTCGCTAACGACAGTATCAGGAAGAGTTCCAGCAAATGATTTATTTACTCAAATCAAATTTATTGCATCAAAATTGCAATAATCTGATAAAGGAAGGTGTCAATGTCAGACTGATTTGGTTTGTAAGGCTCATTGAATTCTACTTTCCTTTCCTCCACTCATTTACCTGTCCTTGTTAAAACTGAAGTCAGGAACTGATTGAGCCCTACGGTACACTCAACATTTTTGTTAATAACATGGATAAGGAGATGGATGGAATCTTTTTTCCTCTTATTCCTTTTTTTTAATTGAATGCAAAAAGCAAGTAAAAAATACAGAGTGTTATAAATAAATAATTTTTTTTTGCTGTACCAATCATATATTGAAATAATCTCCCATGACTCTTTTCTGAATATCTATTAGTCCTAAAAGAAAAAGTTTTGACTTCAATTGAATATTAATAAAATCTTCTCTATATTAATTTGAGCATTTGAATTCAAAATACATTAGCTTTTTTATATATCTCAATTTAAACATGATAGAGTATGCCTTCTGGTTGTTCGCTTTTCCAGCATACATTTGGAATACTTTAGATAATTTCTCTGATGTCATGATTCACAATTTTATGAAAATTCTCTTTGATCATAACATAATGCAAATTCAAACCTTTTCACTATATTGATCACCTCTTTATTATAACCAAAGTTCTTAACCCATGTATTCTTTAACCTGCTATTGCGTTTCAAATTTCAACAAAAAATTATATAGTTTAACAATTATCTGTTCATTGTGCTAAACACTGTACTTCAGATTCTGTCTTTCTTTGCTTCATATCAATGCCAAGACAGTTTATCCATTTAAATCTTTCTGGTAACTATAAACTAGCTATAAACTGATAGCTATTTTTTTATATTATTATATGCCCAAAGATCAGCCCAAACCAGAGGTGGGTTTCAGCCGGTCCAATCCGGTACGTGTATACCTGTTGGAAGAATTTTGTGTCTGTTCCAGAACAGTCCCTCCCCTAGCCTGACCCACTGCCCGCACCATGCTCCCCCCCCCCCCAATTTCCTTTGCCGGAGTGGAGGACTCAGCTATTGGAAGAAGCCCATGCTTCCTTCTCTTTGACAAGCACCTTGCAAAACCAGACTTTGCAAACTGCTTCTCAGAGAAGAAAGCCGGGGGACAGGACAGGACGGACGTCTTCAGACGAGCCCAGAAAGGCTGCTTTGCCTCCGCTGCTCTCTTTCCCACACTGCAGGCGGGGCCTTGAGGAGAAAATGTCCTACCAAGGCAAGAACATCCCTTGGATCACAGTGAGGTGAAGCGCCCTCAGGCATATTCTGCTGACCTTGGGCAGCTGAGGCGACAGAAGCGGGTGGATGGAAAGCTCCAAAAGTCTGGCAAGAAGGGGAGGGGGTTCCTGGCGGGCAGGGGGGTACAGCTTCCGTTTCAGCCTCTGAAGCCACACTCAGCCCTCTCAACTCCCGGGGATGGCCACCAATTTTTAAACAGAAATGGTTTATGAATGGTTAAAGATGGTTAATCTTCTTTTAACTTTCCATTTCAATGAGAATTTAAGAAGTTTTAGAAAAATTCTCACTGAAATGGAAAGGTCACATGGTGGTGGTGCATGGGCTGCTGATAGACCCAGCACCCGGCCAGGGTGGCAGGGCTATCATGGAGTATCTCCCAGCCAGGAAAGGTTGCCAAGAGAAAGTGGGACCACAAAAAGCCCAATTGCAGCGAGCAACGGGGCACAAAGGAGAGCAGAACTGGGAGCGTCCCCAGGTTTGTGGGCTGGCGGGGACATTGCGCGAGCCTGGAGGTGGCAGGGAGGCGGAGGTCAAGGCTGCCCTAGGCACCTGCACTGGGAGGCAACTTGCCGCCCGCAGCTCTCAGAGGAAGGTGGCAGGGAAGCAAGTCCTGGGCAGCATCTCTACCTCCTTTCTTGAGAACTGGCTTCGGGGATGGCCAGCCTATCCCGCCACTGCATTCTTCACTCGCCTTCCACCTGGAGGCTCTGCCGGTGGGGTGCCTCCTATTTCACCTTCCACGAGACTGGGTGCGGTGAAACATACAGCGAAGATGCATCCATGTCTACTATTACTATCACCACCAACAGCAACAACCGGATAGCAGAGGCGGTGGCTGCTCTCTGCTTCTGTGAACATGGCTGCTCTCTGCTCCGCATGCTTTGCAGCCTGGCTGGAGATAAGCGCTGCTGAAGTGGCACTTCGCTTGTTGCAGCTCGGACACCGGGGAGGCAGGAGTAGCGCTGTCTGGGTTTGGGGAAAGGCATCTAGGGCTGGGCTGCCACAGCCAATCCTCCATTGACCCCTAAAGAAGAGGAGGCAGATGATTTGCTCGTACAACCACCACAGATGAGTGAAGAGCGCAGTGGCTGGAAAGGCTGGCCATTCTGGAAGCCAGCTCTTGAGGAAAAAGGCAGAGATGTTGCCTGGGGCTTGCTTCCCTGCCTCCTTTCTCCGAGAGTTGTGGGCAGCAGGGAAAATGAGACTTCTTTGCCAGCCTCCCAGCTGGCAAAACATAAATTTTTGCCAACTGGAAGGTATGTGTGTGTGTGAGAGAGAAAGGAACAAAGGAAGGAAGGGAGAGAGAGAAAAAAAGAGGGACAAAGATAGAAAGAGAGAGAGAAAGAAAGAGAAACAAGGAAAGAGAAAGAAAGAAAGTTGGACAGAGAGACACAAGAAAGAAGGAAGGAAGGAAGTGGGGGAGAGAGACAAAAGGAAGGAAGGAAGGAAGGAAGGAAGGAAGGGATTTTTCTTGTATTCTCCTTTCCCTCTCAGCTCCCAGTTTCACGAGGTCGAATGGAAAAGCTGACAGCATCATGTAAGGAAAATAACACCACATATACCGAGAAAAAAACAACGACCACCCCGACCCCATCTGATCAAACCAAGAGTGGGAAAGTAGCCCCTCCCACTTCTACCACAGAAAAGAAACATTCAGGTAAGGACCAATGTTCTTTTTCCTGTGGTTTCGGTGGGAGGGGCTACAATAGGGACATACCCAAGCTAAGTCCCAGGGTGGATCATTGACTCCGGGGAAGGGGGGGTGTCACCACCTGTTGGAGCATCCCAAAGGCCGCGTCCGCTGAAGCGAAACGATCAAGGCAATAGTGTCGAATAAAGTGGGAAGGAGAGGCCCAGGTGGCCGCCCTACAAATATCCTCCAGCAGAGCCCTGGTAGCCCAGGAGACCATGGTAGCCGCACTCCTGGTCGACTGGGCGGTGATGCCCTGTGGCGGAACCTGGTGAACAGACTGATAGGCCTCCATGATGGCCTGCTGCACCCACCTGCCTATGGTTGCGGAAGACACCCTAGCCTACTAGGTTGGAAGGACAGGAAGAGGGCCTCCGACCGCCTGATACATGTGTGCCTGAGATAAATGCGTAGGGCACGGCGGACATCTAGGCGGTGTCAGAGGACCTCCCTCTCGTGGGAAGGAGAGGGGCAGAAGTTAGGAAGGATGACCTCCTATGACCTATGGAATAGGGAGTTGACCTTTGGCAGGAAGGTCGGATCTAGCCTCAGGACAACCCTGTCTTGGTGGAATTGGCACAAATCCTCCTTGGATGACAAAGCGCCCAACTCGGAAATGGGTCTAGCCAAAGTGATGGCGACGAGGAAAATCACCTTCAGGGTCAGGAACCTAAGGTGCATGGTCCTCAACGGCTCCTCAAGGGGGGCACCTGTAAGGGCTCCAAGAACCAGGGAGAGATCCCACGTGGGAAACCTGTGTACTGGGGGAGGGCACAGATTTGCCGCACCCTTGAGGAAATGTTTCACCAATGGTGACTGGGTTAATGACCAATGACCTTCCCCAGCTAAGATCGAAGATAGAGCAGCTGCCTGCCTCCACAAGGTGTTATGGGAGAGGCCACGGTCTAGACCGTGTTGCAGGAATTCGAGGACCTAGGTGACTGAGGCAGAAGCTGGGGAGATTTGGAATCTCCCACACCAGGACACAAATGCCGACCATGTCGAATTATAAATTCGAGTGGTAGAAGGACACCTGGCAGCCTCAATAGTGGAGATAACCTTGGAAGACAGGCTAGCATGCCTCAGAAGGCACCGCTCAAGTGCCAGGCAGCCAGCTGGAGCCACTGGGGCTGTGGGTGAATCAGGACTCCCTGGCACAGGGCGACCTCCTCCTGGGGAATCCTCCAGGGTGGGGATATGGACAGTTGGACAAGGTCCGCGAACCAAGGTTTCCTCAGCAAAACGGGGTCACCAGGATGATATGGGCTCCTTCCAACACTATTTTCCTCAGGGTTCCCTGGATGAGAGGAAGGGGAGGAAAGGCATACAGAAGGCTGGGGGGACACGGGCTCCTGAGAGCGTCCATGCCCTCCGCATTGCGTGCAGGAAAGCAGGAAAAGAATCAGGGAAGTTGGGCATTGCTCGAACAAGTCTACCAGTGGATCGCCGAAACGGAGGCAGATCCTGTGAAATATCTCTGGAGCCAGCTGCCATTCGCCATGATCCACTGTCATCTGGCTCAACCAGTTGGCTTGGTGATTGGCAATGCCCGAGATGTGTTCTGATACGATAGATGCCAAGTTCTTCTCTGCCCATAGACCGAGCTTCTTGCCACAGGCTTTGGGATCGGGTCCCCCCTTGACAATTTATGTGAGCTTTTGGTGCAACATTGTCTGTCAGGAGGAGTACATGTTGAATGGCTATCAAGTCTCGAAAGTGAAGAAGAGCTAGGCAGGCCGCCTTCAGCTCCAGCCAATTGTTGTGGAGCAGGTCAGACTTTGACCATCGCCCCTGCTCCAGGCTGGTCTGTATCACTGCTCCCCAGACAAAGAGGCTGGCGTCCATCGTGATGGAGATGTGATCCGGTTCCCAGAATTCGATTCCGCGGTTCAATGACGGGGACAACCACCACCTCAGGGACCAGCGGAGGCCCGGTGGTAGATGAATGGTACACGGGGAGTTGCTCATCCGCTGTTGCTGGGATGGAATGAGCATCCACTGAAGTATTATGGAGTGTAGGTGGGCCTACGGGACGATCCCTATGCACAACACTATCTTGCCCAGTAATCGTGCCAAGGTCAGGATGGAAGCTGACCAACTTGCGCGGACGTGCCATGCCAAGGTTTGGAGACTTGTCAGACGTTCTAGTGAAAGACGAACTAGCCCTGTTCTTGAGTCTGTCACTGTGCCTAAGTGTAGGATTTTTGTTGATGGGGAGAGATGGCTCTTGGGGAAGTTGATGGAAAATCCCAGGGACTGTAGCATCCGGATGGTGAGCATGTGGTCGAGGTAACAATGGAGTCTCACCGGCCAGGAGCGCAAGTGAGCTGCCATCGCCACCAGGTCTTTCATGAACATGCGGGGAGCAGAGGCCAGGCCAAATGGAAGTGCCCTGTACTGAAAATGATGACCCTGTGGGAAAACGGAGGAATTTGCGGTGGGTTGGCCGAATCGGAATGTGTAAGTATGCCTCTGTTAAGTCTATTGACGCCATGAAGTCTCCCTGTCTGATCCCCAGTAATATGAACTTGAGAGAAGACATCTTGAAGCGCCGGTAGACCAGGAATGAATTTAGACACTTCAAGTCCAGGATCACTCTCCATCCCCCGGAGCTCTTCGGAACGACAGAGGTTTGAGTACACGCCTTGCCCATACTCCTCTGGAGGGACCGGCTTAACCACCTGAATGTCAGCCGATGCTGGATTGCCAGGAGCATTAGGTGGCGCCTTTCTGGGTCCCTGGAGGGGGGGGAAGTCCTGAAGAGCATTCGGGGGGAAGAGGAACTCCAGACGGAGACCCTCCCTGACCGTCGACCTGACCCAGGCATCTGATGTTATCTGATCCCACTGGTCCGCAAAGGATGCCAGGCAGCTGCCTATGGGTAGACTCGGGTTGGAGTCATTTCCCCCTGCGGAAGGGACGGCCACCCCATCTGCGAAAGGGCCGTTTGGATTGACTTTGAAACCTATTCCTATCCTGGTAGAATGGCCACTGACTCTGTCTATCATACCTGTAGGGGGCATACCGCTGCTGACGGTAGTCCTGGTCAGGAGGCCTGAAGGATGAAGGCCTATTGTATGAAGATGGATGATTGTCTGGCTTCTTAGAATTTGAAGGTAGGACCTTCTTTTTATCCTTGTTCTCCACAAGGATGGGATCAAGGGAGGCTCCAAAAAGGGTAGGGCTGGAGAAAGTGGCTGCTGCCAGGTTCCATTTGGTGTCACGCCCCACTCCATTCCATAATTAGGAAAGAAGACCAAGAGACTCCATGGGTTGGAAATCCAAAGTACTTTTACTAATTATAAATGGTAAGCGAGCAGTAGTGAAGCAAGATCTGAATAATATGGCGCGAAAGCAATTGATATATGGCAAAGCCCGTCCCCCCCCTTAGGATCAAAGCTCCAGTCCAATCATAAGTCCTTCAAATGTCAGGTGTGAGATAACTTCAAAAAGACAGGCCAAGATGGAATGTGAAGGCTGTTGATGCAGGCGGGAAACACGTACGCATGCGTAAACCCCAACGACTGGAACATCCTAGAACATTCCTGCAGCAGACCTCCAGCACATCAATTAAAACCCTCCCACATACACGCCCCCCCCTCCCGTTTCATGGCAGCTGAAGCAGTAGCAAAGCAGAAGCTGACATCCGGCCGTCCCCCGGAAAAAAGGCTGTCAAGCCTGAAAGAAAAAATAAACAAAACAGACAACACAGAACAAAACAGACAAACAACAAACAAACAAGAGAGGGAAAGGAGAAAAGTCAAGGCTTGTCGGGATAAGCAGCATAAAATTTCCGAAGCAAGCGGGGAGCACGAACGTGGGACTTATCAACCCATTCCGTGTGGGAGGGGGGAAAATGTTTCCAAGCCACAAGGTATTGGATGCGATTGCGGTGCCTGCGGGAATCCAGAATGTCCCGGACTTCAAAATGACGTTCCCCATCAACAAGCAACGGAGCAGGCGGAGGGTCATCTGCGGGGCGCAGGTCAGATACCCGAACTGGCTTGATGAGGTTGATATGGAATACCGGATGGATGCGGTTAAGATGTTTGGGCAATTGCAAACGAACCGAAACAGGATTGATAATTTTCAAAATCGGGAAAGGGCCAACATACTTGGGACCCAATTTCTTAGACTTTTGAGTGGTATGCAAGAATTTCGTGGACAAATACACTAAATCACCAACGTGGTACTCATAAGGCTGAGAGCGTTTCCTATCAGCCTGCTTCTTATGAGCCTTGTGGGCTGCGTCCAAGGTGGAACGAGTGAGGGGCCAAAGGCGACTGAGACGTTCACTCCAGTCCGCCACGGAAGGAACCTGAGGCTGGGCCGTAGGCAGTTCGGGGATAGGAACAAAATCATGGCCATAAACGACCCTGAAAGGGGTGAACCCAGTGCTGGAGTGAACCGAATTGTTATAGGCCACTTCAGCGTGTGGTAACAAGTCCACCCAATCGTCCTGTTGATAATTGATGAAACAACGTAAATATTGTTCAAGGACGGAATTAGTACGTTCACAGCCGCCATTAGTCTGAGGATGGTAGGCGGAGCTAAGGCCCTGGGCGGAGCCAATACGCGTGAGGAACTCCTTCCAAAACTTGGATGTGAATTGGACTCCACGATCGGAGATAATACGGTCGGGAACGCCATGCAAGCGGTATATGTGGGAAAGGAAGAGCTTAGCCAAGGCCTTGGCGGAAGGAATCTTGTGGCACGGCACGAAGTGAACCTGCTTGGAGAACAAATCAGTAACCACCCAGATAACCGTGTGCCCCTGGCTCTCGGGAAGGTCCACAATAAAGTCCATAGAAATTTCCTTCCACGGGGCAATGGGGCGGGCGACGGACTGTAGAAGGCCGTGTGGTTTCCCCGGAGGTTTTTTGGCGGTAGCGCAAACCGGGCAACTGGAGACATAAAGTTCAATGTCCTTTTTTAAAGAGGGCCACCAGAATTGTCTCTTCACGAGGTGCAAAGTTTTCACGAATCCAAAATGACCCGCCATCCTGGAGTCATGAGCGCGACGAAGGACCACAAGACGTAAGGAAGCGGGGATGTATAATTTAGCTCCAATCCACGGTAGATCGTCTCTCATGGTGCATTCGTCCCGATGGTTCAGGAACCAGTCGTCCTGCGGGAGAGCTGCTTTGAGGTCAGAAAGCAGGTCGTGAGGTACGTCCTTTTGGGCCTTGGTCTGGTGACGTGTGAGCACCGGAGCCGCCAAGAGCGGTTGGACGATACTTAGCTTGGAACAATTATACTGAGGTAACCGGGACAAAGCATCGGCCATGAAATTCTTTCCACCCGGGATATACTTTAGAGTGAAATTGAAACGGTTAAAATATTGGGCCCAACGCATCTGCTTTGGGGAGAGACGGCGAGGCGTGCGCAACGCCTCCAAATTTTTGTGGTCAGTCCACACCTCAAAAGGGTGTTTAGAGCCTTCAAGGAAGTGGCGCCAAGTAGCGAGGGCCCAACGAACTGCAAACGCCTCTTTCTCCCAGACCGCCCAGCGTCGTTCCGTGTCAGTGAGTTTACGTGAGGTGTACGCGCAAGGCTGTAAGGTACCCTGGTCATTGGCTTGCAGCAGAACAGCCCCAACTGCGACATCACTGGCATCAGCTTGGACAACGAAGGGTTGGTTGAGGTCAGGATGTTTAAGAACTGGTTCAGCGGCAAAAAGGCGTTTAAGCTTTTCGAACGCCGCCTGGCATTCCATGGTCCAGTCCAAAGGCTTACTGGGTTTAGGTTTTGGGTCGCCTTTAGTTTTGAGCAAATTAGTAATAGGGAGAGCAATGTCGGCAAAAGAGGGAATAAATTGACGGTAGAAATTAGCGAAACCCAAAAATTGTTGCAGTTGTTTACGAGTTTTGGGAGCGTCCCATTCAGTGACGGCCTTTACCTTCTCAGGGTCCATTTCAACTCCATGAGGGGAGATACGGTAGCCCAGATAGTCAATAGTAGTTTGGTGAAACTCACACTTAGACAATTTGGCATACAAGTTGGCTGCACGGAGTTTTTTCAAAACAGTGCGCACTAGATTGACGTGGTGGTCGTGAGAGTGGGTATAAATGAGGATATCGTCCAGATATACGATAACGCCCTTATAGAGATGATCGTGTAGGATCTCATTAATAAACTGCATGAATACAGCAGGAGCCCCCTGTAGGCCAAAAGGCATGACCCGGAACTGGAAACAACCAAGAGGGCAGTTAAAGGCGGTCTTCCATTCGTCCCCCTCCTTAATGCGAACCCTATAGTACGCTTCACGCAGGTCCAATTTTGTGAAGATGCGGCCCTTCCCCAGTTGCGCCAATAAGTCCTTCATCAATGGGAGTGGGTAGAGGTTCTGAGAACATATGGCGTTAAGGTTCCTAAAGTCACAACATAAACGAAGAGACCCATCTTTCTTCTCACGAAACAGCACAGGGGCCGCCACCTTGGGTCGGGCCGGTTCAATGAAACCACGTTTCAAATTTTTGTCAATGAAAGAACGCATCTCCTCCATTTCCCTGGGTGACATGGAGTAAATGCGGGGTTTTGGGAGTTTGACCCCGGGCAAAATGTCAATGGAGCAATCAGTAGGCCTGTGGGGGGGCAGAATGTCCGAAGATTGCTCGCTGAAGACTTCCTTAAGATCCAAATATTCCTTCGGAATTTTCTCCTCTCCTGCAATCCTCTCCTGCCCCCTAGCGGCTACTTCAGGAACGTTAGTGACGTCAGGTTGGTTTGGAGAGCCCTCCCCCACTGGAGGAACTTTGGAGCGAATACGCAAGCGGCCTGTCCGCCAATTTATGTGAGGGTTCCACTTCCGGAGCCACGGGATGCCCAAAATAAGTGGCCTGTCCATGCCAGGTGCGACCACAAAAGAGATTAATTCAGTGTGGGTACCCATTTTCATTTCCAAAGGCTCAGTAAAAAAATGGGCGGCCCCCCCCCCGCAACCGATCCGTCTATCTGGCAAAAAACAATAGGGGTTTTCAAAGTGCGCAATTTGAGGCCTAATTTCTCAACCATGGCTGGGTTGATCATGGACCGGGAACAGCCGGAATCCAGTAATGCTAGGAGGGTGGCAGGTGTCCCCTCAGGAGGAACTTTTAATTCAATAGGGAGTAGAAGGGGCCCCTTGTTTGAACTCACCCAGTGAGGTGAAGTGTCGTCATCTGAGTCATCAGAAGAAGAGGAGTTAGCATCCGCGTCATCCGTCAAAGGTTGGGGAAGAGGAGGGGGGTTGGTTTCCCCAGCGAAAGCCGTTTCCTTCTTTTTCTTTTCAGAGCCTCTGGCAGGTTTCTCCTCACGTCTGGGAGGGGGTTGGGCAGAGAGGGGTGATTTCGCCCGACAGAGGGGGGCCGTATGCCCAAGCTTCCCACAGCGAAAACATGTTAAAGGTCTGGAGGAGCCAGAAGGGGGCTCCCTCGCGTCGCCTCGGCGTCTGGAAAGCGCTTGAGTAGTAGGAGGGGGGAGGGACTTGGCAGCTCTTTCTTTTCGCTTCCTTCTTTCCTCAGTGGCATAACGCAGACGAATTAAGTCAAGCTCAGCGTCAGCAGCATGTTCAAACCAAGTGATTAAACGCCTCGGCAGGTTACGATTGACACATTGTTGATAAATGTCAGCGTTTAAGCCTTCAGCAAATCTGTCCAGAAGTGCATCCTCCCCCCAGCCTCTCATGTACTGAGACAGACATTGAAATTCCTGGATGTATTGGGCGACTGGTCTATCGTCTTGGTCAAAGGTTAAAAACTTTAATTTGTTCCGCTTCTCAGTTAACGGGTCATCAAAACGTTGGCGGAAAGCCGCCATAAAACGGTTGAAATTCCCCAAGAGGGGAGAACCAGACATATGCAAAGCAGTTGACCACGTAGCCGCTTCACCGTCCAAGGATAAAAGAACCATTCTGACCCTTAAAGTGTCAGATTCAAAGTCCCGCCCATATATTTCCATGTAGTTAAAGACTTGCATAAGAAAGGAGGGAAGGGTGGCTGAAGCACCATTAAAACGCACAGGCAAGGGAGGAATTTTAGCCATCCGATGTCGTCGAGGGGGGGCCTGGGGGGGAGGTCCCCTTTGATCAGCAAAACCTCTAGCCGCAGGGGGTGAGACAGGCCGAGGGAGGGGTGGGGGAGAATCCTGGCGTGGGTGACGTTGCCAACTTCTCCAGTCTCTTTCCTCCTCCCCCCTCCTGTCCTCCAAAAATGTTTGACCCCAATAATCAGGTAACTCACTCCGCTGTGGTTTTCTCACGGGGCCCTGGTGTTGATAATTTCTCCATTCAGCTTCATCGCCTCTTTGGCTCCAATAGTCAGGGAATTCACCCGCCTGAGGTTTCCTCACGGCCCCTGTCTCCAGCGAAGTTTGTTGAGGCGGTCTCTGGGTGAGTCCAGCATTCCAGCTTGTCTCTATTTCTCTTTGCCCCACTGAAGTTGACCAACGGGGTAGGGGGGAAGGCTCAGGCTGATTGGAAATTTGTAGTTGACATAAATCTTCGTGCAGAGGTCGGTCAGACGGGCTGGGCTGGTGTAAAGAAAGGTCGGGAGGTCCCAGTTCACTGGAATCCGTCCCTCCAACGGCGCCTTCCTCTTCTCTGGTCGGAGAAGACATTATGTCCCTTCTCGGTAGACGTAAATCTCCTGGAAAGGGATATTATTCAGATCTTGCTTCTTGTCACGCCCCACTCCATTCCATAATTAGGAAAGAAGACCAAGAGACTCCATGGGTTGGAAATCCAAAGTACTTTTACTAATTATAAATGGTAAGCGAGCAGTAGTGAAGCAAGATCTGAATAATATGGCGCGAAAGCAATTGATATATGGCAAAGCCCGTCCCCCCCCTTAGGATCAAAGCTCCAGTCCAATCATAAGTCCTTCAAATGTCAGGTGTGAGATAACTTCAAAAAGACAGGCCAAGATGGAATGTGAAGGCCGTTGATGCAGGCGGGAAACACATACGCATGCGTAAACCCCAACGACTGGAACATCCTAGAACATTCCTGCAGCAGACCTCCAGCACATCAATTAAAACCCTCCCACATACACGCCCCCCCTCCCATTTCATGGCAGCTGAAGCAGTAGCAAAGCAGAAGCTGACATTTGGACTTGTTGTCCATTTGCCAATTACGGAGCTACAGAAGTCTGCTTGCAGTCACAGAGGTAGATAGAGCTCTGGACACAAATTTAATGGAATCCAAGGTGGCGTCTGCCAAAAACTGGGTAGCTGAAATGATCTTAGTGAGGTCTTGGTGAAGACACTCATCTTGGATCGGGATCCTGTAGCTGCCGGAGCCACATGACCATTGTGCGGTTGAAATAGGATGCTGCCGCGGCGACCTTAATGGCCCAGGCAGAAGCGTTGAGGTTCTTATGAAGGGTAAGCTCCACACGCTTGTCCTCTGGCTTCAGCTTGTCGGCCATGTCACCCAAGATGATTTGCTCCATATTGTAATAACCCTTATTACTGCTTCTGGGATTGGGCAAGGAAGAAGGCCTCGCCCACTGATTCTGTACCACTTCCAGGAAAAGGGGAGGGGCTGGGACCTCCTCTTTATCTGTGATGGGATTTATAAACATGCCAAGTTGGGAGCCCTGTGCTGGGACACTGGTGGAGCCCCAATCTGAGTAGTCTTTTTTGGCCTTGTGTAACATAGACTTGAAAGCAGGGGGAGGAAAAAGCCCCAGAAATGCTGGGGCCTCTGGAGGAACGGAGTCTTTATCCTCTGAAAACCCCAAGTCTGGGTGTGTGACCTCCCCCAAGATGGAATTGTCACTGACCACTCAGGGGGAAGGAGGCCTAGGATTGTCGTGTCCTCTGGAGGAAGAGGGAGACCGCCGGTGGTCTGGGCACCCTTTGGGAAGAACTGTCCCTTTGGGCTAGGCCCGAGGAAATACCCCTAGATATAGCTGCGGAGATGAGTCTCCTAATGCTATCTGGCAACTGGTCTAAATCCTCTAAATTCTCCTTGGAAGGGCCCCGTGATGAAGGCCCTCAGGGGGCAAGTTGGGCTGCCAGTAGGTAGTCCCGGGATGCCCCTTCTCCCGGGTCTTGCACCCTTTCCCTATAGGCTCTAAGTGAGATGGGGGGAGAAGGAGAGGCCACCTCCCTGCGGGACCTTGCAGGAGAAATAGAGGGGGAGGAAGGACTGAGGCCCCGAGGGGGCGATCCAGATGTTTGAGAACGGGGCCGAATCGGAGATCTAGATCTGCTGGGAGAGTCAGGCCTAGTCACCTGTGTCAGTCTTTCTGCCCTAGCCACCTGTTTTTCCAGGGCTTTTTGTCTTCGGGATTCATCCCTAGCAGCAGCTCTGGAAGGGTGCTGGTCGACTGTAGGCCGCTGCCCTGGGTCTAAGTCTGCCCTGGTCCTCCTCCACTAGATCTCCTTGGGTCTGTAGATCTGGAACTGTGGAGGCCATGCCCCATTCACGTGCCTGAGGGTGGCTGTGGGTGCCTGCCGGCCTCGATCTCTGGCTTAGCTACAGTTGTTTTGTGAAGCCTGGCGCGCCTTGTCCCCTGCGGGCTTCCAAGTAACTTTCAATTCGGCCACTGCTGGAAATGCGGCAAGAGGCCGCCGCCCACGAGGTTGCACCAAAAATGGCCACTGCGCCTCGTGGGTGAAGAATCGGGTGATCATTAGCGAAAACGGCCTCCGCTGCACTCAGAAGAAGCAGGAAGCTCACAGGTTGCCGCAGAGCCGGAGGCGAAGCCCCCTGCTCTCTTTCGTGAGACTGGGGCCTCTCTCTGATGGCAATTTGTTTAGAAGTAATTTTAGAATATCCAATTAATCGAATCTTTATCACAAGTTAATATAGTACCTCACTGGAGTCACAGCTAGTGTTTGGGCCAAAGACTGAGGGAAACTGGGAGCCAAGAGGGAAAGGAGGATACTTAAGAAAAATCCCTCAGTCTCTGAACCAATCAGGCTGTAACAAGCCCTGTTGTAGCCCCTCCCACCGAAACCACAGGAAAACCTTTGATCACAATTGAGCCCAAAATTTTGGTTGCTAAGCAAGAGCGGTGTTAAATGAGTTTCATCACATTTTACAAGTTGGCCACGCCCACCTGATCACATGACCACCCAGCTATGCCCACAAAATAGGCCACACCCACAGAATAGGTAGTAAAAAAATTGAAACCCACCACTGGGCCAAACTGACTTCATTGGTAAGGGTATGCCTCGAAACATTGTCTTGTCTTCCAACTTTGGGTTATTTGCTTACCTTCTCCTGCATTCATTTCTACACTGTAGTAATGAAGTCTTCTTCTTCTTCTTTACTTCCTCTTTTACTGCTTTGGGTGTCGAGGGAGTAATGAGATGAATCTACCAATTTCTTCCGAAGCCAGCCATAAGAGTTCAATTTATGTTTCTACTCTAGAAACTTGCCAAATAGTTTTCCATTGATATTCTTGTATTGGATCTTTCAGTTCCTCATTCCACAATTTCCTATGCAACTGAACATAATATATAGCAACAAGCATTTATTGATAATATTATAGGCTTATTGATTCATCATAGGAACATGATGAATCATCTGCTATTAGAGGAAATTCTGGGCCATTTAAGACTACCACTCCTGACCCATACCTATGTATCCAAAAATATTTTTAAAAAGCTAGTAACTTCCTAGAGATTTATATATAAATTTCTCTGCTCGCAAAAATCAGCATCTCCTGTAAATTTAAAGTACATATACACAAAGTATACAGACTGTGCTCAAATTCTCTAACAAATTATTCCCTTAATGTTTTTTTTTTTACTCTCAAATATTAAAACTGCTATTACTCTTAAAAGATTGTAAGGATAGCATACTTGTGCTATGTAGGAAAAACTACAGTTTTGTCAGTGAGATGCTTATTTCTGTCTAAGAAATGTCTACAATGTTGCAGGAACAATATCTTTGGAAGAATTCTTAGGCTGAATTTCATTGCAAAGTGTATACTTGCTAAGAAGCAAGTCCCACGGAATTCAACTTTTATAATAAATTTTCTGGAAAAAGAAATGTTTGATTCAAAATGTTAACAACTTTATTAGATAGTATTAAAGTGAAACTGTTGGTTTGAAGGGAAGGAAACCATTATTAAAAAATAATAAATATTTCCCTTACTAGTTATGAGTACTACTTCTTATAAAGTTAAAATATCCTTTTTCAAGATGACTACCTGAGTTACCAGCCAAATCAAAAGAAAAATTCAGGTTCACTGTCCATCCTTGTTTTTAAACTGTCTCCTTGCAGTCTGTTTTAAGGCAAATAAGAATATTCATTTTGGCTCGTCCCATTTCCCTTAAGTAAAAACTGAACTAGCAGCTCCATTTTTTTTGTATTTGGAGTTTGAGCACTGAGCCATTCCAAGCAGCAGTAAAATTTAATGAGCCTCAGTATGAACTCATTCATTTTCTAGAGTAAGGAGAAATTGTCAAAATAAGTATAATCCATGGTGATTTTGTGAAAATCTGTTTAAAATAATTTTCTTTTTTACCTGATAAATGATATTAAATATATTTTTCAAGTCAGTATTATACAGGGCCATTTATATTAAGTGTATTGAGATATGACTTTCAGTAAATTGTACAAAAACACTTATTTATATCTGTAAGATAGTTAAAACATTAGACACACTCCTTCATCTGGGTTCCATTTCCCTGTCTGTACATCATTAGTTTATTCATGTGTGACAAGTATTCTATCATCAAAATCAAATGCCACAAAATCATTTAAAGTTTTAAAAAGTCCACAAGGAGTTTCCTGTCATTAATCTATATCAGTGGTTCCCAAAGTGGGTGGGATGACTTGGGGGGGGCGCTAAGAGGCGAGGGGGGTGGCAAGGGGGCACTAAGAGGCAAGGGATGGCGGCAGGGGGGCGCTAAGAGGCAAGGGGGGTGGCAGAGGTATGCTGGAAGTGGACCCCTCGCAGTATGCAATTCTGCCTGGGGCTCTGTTGGCCGCTAGTCAGCTGAGCACTTTCAGCAGGGGTGAATGCACCACTGCATTCTTGTGCCCTTGTGACCTCAAGGCTGGAATACTGCAACGTGCTCTACATGGGGCTGCCCTTGAAGAGCATCCGGCGACTTCAGCTAGTCCAGAATGCGGCCGCGTGAGCGATTGTGGGTGCACCTCGGTTCACCCACATAACACCTATCCTCCGCGAGCTGCGCTGGCTACCTGTTGATCTCCGGGTGCGCTTCAAGGTGCCACTTACCACCTATAAAGCCCTTCATGGTAGTGGATCTGGGTACTTGAGAGACCGCCTCCTGCCAATCACCTCCTTGCGACCAATTAGATCACACAGATTAGGCCTCCTCCGAATCCCATCTGCCAGTCAGTGTCGACTGGCGACTACGCGGAGGAGAGCCTTCTCGGTAGTAGCTCCGACCCTTTGGAACGATCTCCCCGTGGAGATCCGTACCCTCACCACCCTCCAGACCTTCCACACAGCCCTTAAGATCTGGCTATCCCGTCAGGCCTGGGGTTAGATTGTAATCCGTCCCCACCCGAATGATGAATGTTGTGTTCTATTTTTAATTATGTATTGTTTTATGTCTCACTGTTTGTATTCTCCTCCCCATGAATTGTAAGCCGCCCTGAGTCCCCCCCAGGGAAAAGGGCGGCCTATAAATAAACTTTCCAATTCCAATTCCACTGACTGGCTCCACCCTCACCTCCTGCCCTTCCCACTCACTGCTTTTTGTACCTCGCCTGCTGCTGCTCCCTTGTTCCCTCGCTTATCTCAACCACACAGCCCAGCAGATATCTGCCCGGTGAGTCTTCCTTTGCTTCTATTCTAGCTATATCAGGATCTTCTTTTGATGGAAATTCCAGATAAATCCATTTTCAGATACTGAGGAAGTTGAGGTAGTGGAGGAACAACTCATAGAGCTGCAAAATGACATTGAGCTGAAGCCAAAGTGTAAGAAATTGTACCAAGAGTTTTGGTTACAGAAAGAAATTTCAAATTGCTATCCTGCACTATGGAAGTGGTTAAGAAGCTTCTTGTTGCATTTCATACTTGGTGGAACGTGGCTTCAGTGTGGTCATCCAACTTCTCTTCAAGTGAAGAAATCGACTCCAGATTACTAAACGTGGTGATTTAAGACTCCTGCTAAGTGACTTAAAACCAGACATTGGGAAACTGGTATCACTTCATCAAGCCCATCCATCACATTAAGAATTTACTGAACAGTGAAGTAGTTACTAAATTTTACTGAGTTTACTAAGTTACTAGTTATTAAGGCTCTTGATAAATGACTAAATAAATGGTTTTCAGACTTTGAAAACCTGGTATCACTGGATCATGTTCAACAATTTTGTTCAATTAACATTAACTAAAAAGGTTTTTAAATTGGATTTTGAATAAATGTGCAATTAATTGTTACAATTTTGAATTTTACTGTTATTATCTTCCTTCCGTCATGCAAACCGGCGAGGCACATGACCCCCCCCCCAGCCATGCTCACCAAGCCACACCCACGGAACTGGTACTGAAAAAAAATGAATTCCACTGGGTGGGGGGCACTGAGGATCAGTTTGTAGCACCAAGGGGGCGATGGATTGAAAAAGTTTGGGAACCACTGATCTATATCAATAATCAACTTTCTTTTTCCCCATCAATCCTACAATAGTTTGAAGTGAACCTTTCTTTTTTAATATTTGCTTCCCCCCCCCCACTTACCTTTTTGTCCATAATAAATGTGTTTTTTTTAAAAAATGAAGAAAAATATTTCAGGCTAAATAAACAGCAGCAGTTCTTCAAGGGGGAATTTGGAACAAAAGTCTTCACTTCCTCTGCAGCAAGCAAGAAAACAAACTTCCTAACTAAGTTCTTTGGTTTCCCCTTGTCATCAGTGTGTTCCCTTTCCTGGTTAATGTGCTTAAGGTTCCAGGCACAAACCAGGTAATCAATTAACATAAAACTGAGCCAGAAAGAAGAGCATATACTAATTATATAATTTTAAAAAATGACTCACTATTCTTTTGTGAAATTCTTGCTTATAAAATATCTGATAGCCAAGGAAATATTAACTCACATTTTCATTCATTGCGTGGTTACAGATAAAGATATTCAGACTCTCTCTCTCTCTACAAAACATCTGAAATCCATCACCAAAACAGATTTTTGTATTGTGCTGACTAAGTATTTATTTCTAGATACAGGGATAGGAAGGAATATATGTTGTCAGTACTAAATGTTTTTGTGTCAGATTGTTCTTTTAAACCTTCTCATCTTTGGAGAATATCTATGTTGGCTCATACTACTGTCCTATCATAATGAGAACTTTAGAAAATAATGTTTGGTTGCCACATTTTGTTCTGATTTGTAAAGCTCTAAAGTTTAATGTAATAGTAGATCAGATTGCTATGAATCTAGCATGCTTTTCGCTGCTATACAAATTGTATAATAAGCATGCTTATTTCTGTATTGCTCTGTTTTAGAACAAATTTTGAATCTCCTAACCTCATTAGTCCATTCTGTATCATTTGCTGTTTCACAGTGAACAATCTCACTGTATACAATCTATTTTATGAGATAGCAAATATTTCTGTTCATGGAAGAGTTGAGGCTATGGTTCTCATCCCCCTCATTTTGAAGATATACATATGCAATTCCAGATTATCTGTGCTTTGGGAAGCCTGTTTTCCACATCATTACCTTCTACACATAAAAATTCTTGACTAGGCAGAAGTACTGGAAAAGTAAGTGATCTTGCAAAATAAAATTACAGAAATGTTTGTCTACTTCTTCTCCATATATATGGGTTCAACACATAGGCTGATTCAGCCCAAAGTGAAAAACTCAATTCCTTTGATATTTCTTATATATGAATGTCATGTAATCTGATTTAAAATGAGCAGACATAGATCAGCATTTAAGTTTTTAGAAAACTACTAGTAATCAAAATAAAATAGAGATGATTTAGAAGGCAAAGGACTCATATTCCTGGTTTTAATTCCAAATATTACTTCCCACACCATTTTTCCAGAGATGTTTAAAGTAGGTTACAAATATATTAAAAATACATTAAAGTAGAAATATTTGATCTCTAAAGGTACTTGTGGAGTGGGAGTCCAACTTTATATATAGCAGAGAAGAGTCTCTGAAAAGTACAGCTATTAGCTGTAGAGTACAGCTATTAGCAAATATTAAGTATAGTGTATCCACTTCAGATACAAGAGGTCTGGACATTGTCTTGGCTGAGTCACCTGGTGTTCAAGCCCATCAATTGCATTCTGTAATTATCTTTTTTAGAAGCCCAGTCTAGTTGAATACACCTCCCCTATTCCCACACATATACGCCACACAGTCTCTTCCTCGCATTTAAAAAGATACCACAGCAGCAGGATAAGGAGGACACAATTACAGGTAAAGCAATCAAGTCTGCTGATTGAAGAGCCCCTATTTATAGCCAAGGTTGCAAAATACAAGAGAGAGGATTTGAAGAGGCTGGTGTGGTCCTTGTCACATTCTCTCCCTTTCTTCCCTTCCTTAAGTAAGAACTCTCAATTTATCTGTCCTCAGAGAACTTTTAGCCTTGTTCTGAAATCAAGTAGTTGAAGGCTCCTGTAATCCCAAGGCACTCAGCCCAAGAAGTTAACTGCTTCACTTTGCTTGGTTTAATCTTTTACCTTGGCATCCTTCCTAGCAATCCAATCTAGGATGGACTTTTAAGTTATTTATGTCAGACTTCTATCTAATTTCTCTTACTCAAGATAGTAAGACAGAGGGCTTGTGATTTGCCCAAAATTGTCATGTGAGTATCCAGGGATGGGCAAAGACCTGAATTTGTGTGTTATCTTGTCCTAATCATATACTCTAAGTGCTATTTCATTCTGGAAAACTAGATATAGCTCTCCCCTCCCCCCTTGCTGACCTGGTCCTCCCTTCAATTTGCCTTCCAGCAGCTTACTGCTTCCCTCAGGTAAGCAACTAAGTGCGAGGGGGACGGCGGTGGCGGGAGGCTGGCATATACCGCATGGCTGAAAGGGGCGTGGTGGCGGCAAGCTAGCATATTCCACCCTGCGGCTTTCGCGTGGGATGGCCTTCAGGCCCTCCCTCGCTAAAGCCAAAGGCTGGCATACACCCCGTGGCCGAAAGGGGGTGGGTGGCGGCATGAAGCTAGCGTATGCCAGCCCGCGGCTTTCACAAGGGAAGGCCTGAAGGCCTTCCCATGTGAAAGCCACAGGCTGGTGTATGCTGCATGGCTAAAAGATGGTGGGGGGTGGTGCGAGCTGGCGTAAGCCACGTGGCCGAAAGGGTTGTGGCGGCAGCGGCAGGAAGTTAGGTATGCCAGCCCGCAGCTGAAAGGGGGTTTCCTGCTATCCACTATCTTCCCCCCAATCCTCAGCCTTGCCTGGCTGGCTAAGCCTGCCAGGCAGCAGGCCTAGCTGACCTGATTATCCCTTGTCCCTTCAGTCCAGCTTACCTGCTGCCTCATCACCTGTCAGCTCCCTGCTGCATCCATCGCATTGGAGAGCTGCTGATTCTGCCTGCTGGTAAGTGACCCAGTATTTTTTCTTTTATGCTTTTAATTTTTTTTAAAGAATATTTTATTTATTGTGTATAGAATTGTCTTAGACTATTTTAAAAAAAGATTCTATCAACAATAAATTAAAATAAACCATTTTAAAAAATTCTATACTCAATACTTTTAAATGTATTGTGTATAGAATTTTTTAATTGTTTTATTTCAAAGTCTTGAGTATAGAAGTTTTTAAAATGGTTTATTTTAATTTATTCTGTGGAGAATATTTTTAACTGGTTTTATTTTAAATTATTGTATGTGGAATACTTTAAAATGGTTTTATTTAAAATTATTGTGTATAGAATATTTTTAAATGGCTTTTAAGGATTTTTTTATGGAATATCTTTTTAAAAAATTATTTTAGGAAATTTTTATTTATTTATTGTTTATAGAATATGTTTATTACAAGAAATGTTATTTCTTTTTGCAAATGTTTTACTTGTGATGCAATATGTTGCTTTTAAGTGTGCAAGTTGGTGCATGTTTTATGTGTCTCAAAGTGGCTGCTTTTCTATGGGCAGGCCAGGTGCAAGGCAGCTTTGCCAGATTTTGTGTGTTTCTGTGTGATACCTGGTTGTTTAGGTAATTGTGAGGTGGCTGCTGGTTCTGTGAGCTTCCTGTCACTGTCCTTTATAATTTCCCACAATGCCTTGATGGTTTTTATTCCATGGCTTTGTCTTTCCTGTCCTTAGGGTTAGGGAAAAAAACTGGTTTCATCTGCAGTCTTTTGGGGAGAAATTGTTATCTTTTGATGTTTTTCTGGCACCGTCATAGCTTGTGTGTGTGTGTGTGTAATGTCCTGAAGTTATCTACACATTAATCATGATCAAGTATTAATAATATTTCCTTATACATTTTAGTGACCTTTCCTTACATAATTGGTGTTTTCTTTCATATTTTTAGATTTCTAATTTCTGTTTCTGTTAGTTAGCAATTGATAAAATAAATCTCACGTGAAAAAGTATTCAAAGCCTTCTTGATTTTAATTGTCAATTTATTCATTCCTGCGCATTCTAATATTTATTCATTTTCCTATCTTTGTTTTTTCACTGTTGTGCAAACACAATTTCAGCAGCTGTTAACATGTGTAAAATTAAACATGTATTGTATTAACTTTGAAATGCCCAACCAAATATTACTTGTTTTAAATCCATATCTTGCTTTACCATTGCTTCTAACTATGATACCACTAACTCTTGAATAGCTACTTGGTCTGTCCTAAGTACTGAACCTAATTCATATATTCCTGTTTTTTGAACTAAGAAATAAATTTCAGAAAAAGAAATCTGTATTGCTCTGTCAATCTACCTATGACATTCATTCTTGATCTAACTTCTTAGATGAAAAACTATATCTTTCCTGTTTGTGGGGAGATATCCTTCCTGAAAAGACTGTACATTGTTGGGTGAAAACAGAGGTCCCTTCTGTTACCTGTAGTGTAGTCCTCAGCTTACAACCACAATTGAGTCCAATATTGTTTTATTTCTTTTGCAGTTAGTATTATTTAATAGGATGAAGAGGCAACAGAATATGACTGCTAGGACAGTCATCTTTTGTTAGTAGGTAGCTGTTTTATTTCTTTGTATGCTTGTTTCATCCTTAATATAGTAGTGCAAGCAATTTCTGTATCTCTGTGCAGGTCATTCATTGAAGCAAGGTGGTCAGTGAGTGACTTCAACACACAAAAGGACAGTAATCTTCCTTTTCTATTATTTTGTGTGCTGGTTTCATCCTAATGCAGTGCATGCAATGAAAGAGTTCATTTCTGTGTCTCTTCTTTGTGCAGGCCATTCATTGGAGTCAATGATATTGAAGACTGGCAAAGACAGTCATCTTCCTTCTGTAAGTAGCTCTTTTATTGTTTTGTGTACTTATTTTAATCTTATTTAAGTAGTAAGTACACAAAATAATAAATTTCCTTTTTTATGTCTTTTTGTAGATCATCCATTGGGGCAAAGAATTAAATGACATTGTCTTGGCCACTCCCACCTGGTGACATGACTGCCAAGCCACACCCACCCGGTCACATGGCCAGCAAGCAACTCCCATAAAGCAGGCCACACCTACAGAAGAGGTTCCAAAATTTTTTGAAACCCACCACTGGTACAGTTGTGAAACATACTTTATCTCTCAGGATCTGAGAAATGATAAATGAGGAGGCCACATCCTTTCCAACAGATTTCTTTGCCGTACCAATATGTCAAGGCTAATAAAATGAACACCATTTCTATGCAAACCATGAATACACACACAGAGAATACCTGACTTCTGTCCTTTTTCTAAGATGCTTTCACAGCACCCATATTACCTCATTCTAAGGCCAAATTGAGTGCTGCTAGCACAAAGTGCAGGAAATAAGATCAGAAGTAGGATAATACTGAAAGGCTATGACTTTGAAAGGTTTCACACTGTGCCTGTCCAATCTCCTAGCAATTAAGGCACTTGGATTTCTCTACATCCAAGTATAGGTAAGCACCACATTGGTATTCTGCAGATGCTTTAGCCTAATCTCTGATCAGTCCCCAGCACATAAAGGCTTATCGGAGTTGTAATTTAAAAATGAAGAGAGCTAGTTTGGTTTAGTGGTTAAGGCAACAGGCTAGAAAGCAGGAGACTATCAGTTCTAGTCCCACCTTAGCTGCAAAATTCAACAATGTGTCCTTGGACCAGTTACTCTCTCTCAGCCCAATCCACCTCGTAGGGTTATTGTTGCGGGGAAAATAGAAGGAAAATGTATTGGATATAATAATTGTGTTGAGTTATTTGTAAAAATAATAAAGGTGGGATACAAATATGTAAATAAAATAAAGTTGAAGTTAAATATCTAGTGGGTTGCCTATTGTCTTCTACAACAATGGTGTTGATAAAAAGGTAGCCAACTAATTTGAAGAGTCAATAAATCATTAAGGGCTCTTTTCCTTTCAAAGACACAACACATAACTACAGCTCAGCAAATAGGAGATGGATTTTGGAAGGTCTTGGAAGCAGATATCTTAGTAATGAACACCACATAGAGCTTTTAAAAATCTTACCAAACATCAGGCGGCAAACAATTAAAATTTCCTGCACCTGTTTCCTGCTGCCCAGATTTTTACAGCCCAGACCTGGTAGTTCTAACCCAAGCAGGTCTGCATTCATATTTTTGCTAAAACATTCATTATATATATCCTTGCAAAAATACCTCCAAGTCTATCTAGTATTTGCCTCTAAGTTCTTGGTAAAAGATATCTGATAACAGAAGTGGCCTGGCTACATTTCTGTACCTTAAAAAAAAAGGAAACTGAAGATGTCTATATCAATTAATGACTGTATGCTTGAAGATTATGGCTGCTAGGAATTATAATCACCAGAAAACACAGCATTAATCAATTCATTAATTAAACAACAATCCTATAACTGCCTAATCAGAGCAAATTCTATTCAGCAGAATACGATTGTAGACTTTATTCTTCATAGGGTATTCATACTTAACCACAATCTTAATAACATCTTAATTAGCCATTTTTATTGATGGTTTGAATGAATGTAAATTGCTGGGTATATAAACAAAATATAACGCCTGAGTTCATAGCTTGTGTTAAGGGAAACAAAATCAAAATATGGTAGGAGAGGGAGAAAAAGATATTTGGAATACATACAAGTCACAACTACTTTAATGGCTTGACAATTATAAATTAACAGCTTCAAATAAATGTTATTTGCAAGGGAAAAGAGCTGATCAAACCTTCCCCCATCTATGTCACTGGATGTCATTATGTGGGAAAGATCTATAACTTAAAGGTAATGCATTGTATATGCTCTGAATCCAAAAAGATCCCTCTATCTCAATAACAAGATCTAGAACAAGAAGTGCTGAGACAGAGTTCCACTTCAGTGCTTATAGACAACCCTGAATCCGATATATTACTTAGCAAACAGTAACTCCACAAACATAAGTGAAAAACAAATAGCAAAATGCAGTGCTCGGTGAAAGATAAATAGCCAAACGCAGTTTTACCAGAGCATGTTGAAACTCAATGACGTTCAAATTCATTTCATGCAATTATTTTCTCAATGATGTTGGCAAGGGTTTATAAAGCCAGCCAAGATGAAAACATTATTACTAACCCTAAGAGCAAGCAATATCATTTTAATATCTTTACCTCCCCCTAAAAAATTCTTTGTTTTTCAAGTTGAGCTTGATTCCTGGTAAAGTGACTTTAAAGCCGTAGCTCTACTGTTTTATTGACAAGAAATTGATTTTTTCTGGGAAGATTTTTTCCCCCTGAAAGACTCCCATCCCAAGTAAAACCAGTTCTGACCCTGCTTAGCTTTTCATCATCAGTCAAGATTGGCTAAACTCTGACTCCTAGTTAGACAGCCTAGTTACTTGGAAGCAACCCACAATTAGAGGAACCTGTCTTATACATCTGCATATGTACATAGAGCCAGAAAATACAGAAGGGTTCATTCATGTGAGAATAAAGACCCAGAAATGCCTCCTTCTACATTTTCAATGGCCGTTTTCTGCCATTTGACTAAAAAGTTAGAACCTTTCTATCTCCTTGGAATTTCTATCAGAAAGATTTCATTACAGCATTTCCCTCCACTTGTTTCTAGTTTGAGTGCAATCAGGCCAGTCATCAAACAAAAAAGATGGATTTTACAGCTAATGGAATGGTAGGAATAGACTATACACAATTTTCATTAGTATTGAAGGAGTACATGTTTGAATCAGTCAGAGAAGATTTATTTCAGGATGGCACAGGAAACCTGGTTTTAAGGTCTTCTATGCCAAAGGATCACATTTTTTCAAGTTGTTACTGTCAACCTATCCTGTGAATATGTCAGAAATGTGTCAGAAGCAAAAGCAAAGAAGCATGACAAGAGAAATATCTGAATAATTCTGAGTCAAAAAAAATTGACAAGTAACCTGTCCTGCATAAAGAAATTGAAATGATACATAGCTTCTTGTACTCATTCATCTTCTATTCATACAATGCTAGGAATGTGGCTTTTATAAAATGAAATCCACGGCAGACCACAGAAACAGGCAGTTTGAGCTCCAGGCAGTCAGCTACCATAATTGCTGATTTTTCCAAAAAGAGAAAAATTTTGAACTGAGCAAAGCAGCCAAAAAACCACTAAAATGTTTTTTTGAAGGTGGGTGGGGTTCCAACTCTCTCTTCTGAGGAAAGAATAACAGACAGAGCTATAAAGAAAATTGCAGAGATAGAGCTTGAGCACATCATCATCATCATTATCATCATCATCATTGTTGTAATGAAAACTTTTAAAAATGAGGAGTGGTGAGATGGAAAAGCAATAGCAATAGCAGCAATGAAATTATTTTCCTATAGAGAGAGAAAGGAAATTTGATTCGGAACTCATGGCCCACTTGCAATTCCCCAGCATCTCAAACCATGTTTCCTTTCCAATCATTAAAACATCCCCTAAGCTTCCAAAACTGGATCAAAATTCACCCATTTTGCTGTTCAATGTTGGTGATGGTTGGCAAAGTTGTTGTTCAGTCAATTTATCTGTTCTGTGCATAGGGAAGATTTGGAGGGCTAAGAATGTTTTGTCTTGAAGAGATTTCCCCCCTTAAACCCACATTTAAAAGACCAACAAGATTCAACTCCTTCCCTTCCTGGGACATCACCACCTTTGTGGTAACCTCACTTGTGGTTCTCCTTTTTGTCAGGAGCATGTTGCAACTCCCAACTCTTGCATAATTGTCTAGGTCTGTTAAAATTGCCAGGTAATTAGGCAATACTCTCCCTCAATTTTGTGATTATCTTGCACTGTCTTTTTGTGAAACTGGAAATTAAGGGCAGAGTAGAAACTTTGTAAATCTCTGCTGTACATTATTATAGGTATTAGCACACTGGTTCTTCACTCAGTGGAAATCCACTTATCAGGCTTCACTAGCTAAATACCTTTAACTTTCTAACGTTGTTGCAGCATTGAAGGTTGCATATTCCTACTAGGCAGCAATATTATGCAAATCTGACCTATGCATCTACTTTGATAGATTGAAAAAAGGAACCTGTCACTGCCTTCTGCTGTTACTTCACATACACTATCCTAGGCAGCTCCTAATTAGCATTCATCAATAAGATTTCAAACAATGCAAAGTATACTCAGGAAATGCCAGCTGAACTGTTAACACTCAAAGCCTTCCTCAAATAGGAAGGACATCATATCCTTGTTCAACTGATTTTAGTTAGAACAGCTGCCATTTACCACAGGACTTTCAAAACCACAAAGGTTTAACTGCTGTCCAAGTTGCTTTGTGCAAATAAAGAAGAGGCCAGCACAGTGAAGGCAAGCCTACACGTCAGCAGCTGGGTGTCTTCCGTCACATTTGCCCCTCTGTAAATACTGCAAGTAGAAATCTGGCTTGCAAAAAGGGTGGCATATTAATAATTGTCTAATACAAATGCTGAATCAACTTTTCCCTAAAGGTTTTATTACATAAACTCACTTTTCATTTCCTAATGAACAAGATAAGCTTTCTCCAATGCAGATAGGGCATGCCAAGCTTCTTAAACTGCTTGGAACTAATTTTAAAAGATCTAAGTGAAGCTACTCTACTTCAACAGCAAATCGTTATTGTTATGTTAGGCATATCCATATAGCAGGGATGTAAATTTATCCATAAAAATGAATAGACAGCAAAATCCAAAATCACTCAACAAGCATTAACTTAAGCATGGTTATTCATTTATGAAGATTCCTCAATTCAAATTTGCCAATTCATCTGACTTGTTGCTGTTAGCAGCAGACAGTATGGAGGTTCCAAGCACTAGAAGCTGTATTTTGCAGGGATATAGATATAAGAAAGTCTAGAAATATCCCCCTTAGTACTCACCAGGCTCTTTGTCCCCATGACTTTTTAAAAAGAAATAGGAAATAAGAACCTTAAATGTTATGAAACGGAACCAGTTTCTCTCACCCTACCAATTTGCAGAAATGCCAACGAACCACACACTGAGGATGCTTTGGGGAGAGGGGGCAGGGTTACCTTTCCCTTCTGATGAGTGGTTTTTGATACCCTACCATCGCCCATGGAAGCATTTAGTGAAGAGGTATCTTCTATTTCAACTATATTAAAATGGGTGCTCTCTACATACCAGATGTACTTTCCTGAGCACAGGATGCATGGTCCAAGGTTTTGAAAAAAAACCCAAAACCCTGACCTAATAAAATAAATGGATTAAAGATCTCCCTAAGAAGAGCAGTTTTAACAAAAGTACTGATACAACAGAATATGAATACAGAAGTTTCTTTGCTAATGTTCTTAATACTGGAAATAATATCCCATTGTTCTCTCCAGTTTTCTTTTCTTGGTTCATTGTTTATATTTCTTTACCAATTAAATAAAATTATATATTTTTAAAAAAGAATGACTTCAGGGAAAGTGGTAATAAAGTCAAGTCTTTGTTTTGTTATGGCACAGATGGCAAGAGAATAAAGGTTTAGACCAGTGGTCCCCAACCTTTTTATCGCCGCGGACCAGTCAGCCTGTGATAATTTTACCGTGGCCCGCTGAGCGCGCGCAGGGGTGGGGGTGTAAAAAAACTCCCAGCCCGGAGTACCCCTTTAAGTAATCCATATTTCAGTAAACTGATCTACCGTCAGGCTGTTGCTTGTAAACTGGACTAACTATTTCTAGTTAATTTCTAACTATTTGAATGGAAGATTATATGCTTATAGTTTCTATTCTTTTGTTAACACACAACCACATTTTTATTCTTCTACAGACACCATTTTTAATTACCAGGATAGTACACCAATGACAGCACCATGATCAGAAAATGTTAGATGTTGCATTATTTTCAATATGTATTTGTAAATATATGCCAAATAGATTGCAATCGCTTTCTGGACTTCCTTTAAATTTGCAGGTAAATGCTGCAATAGATATATAGCTCCCATCAGATTGATGATCACCCAAAAATGTTATTCATTGAATTCACTGTGAATCCTTTCTTAGTAAGTGCATTCAAGCCAGCCTACTACTAGCTGGTAGCCTCTCTGTCCATTCACCAAATTATCTGGGACAGGGGTGTCAGAGTGACATCGAAAATGTCAAGGTAATAGCCATGACTATGAAATTAAAAGCCTATTTATTCTTTTATTTGCATCACATAAAAACCAAGATGGTTCCCATCTTGAATTTTTCTAAATACATCCTACATACAACCATGATGCAGGAGTTTTCATTCAGCAAGAAAAAGGAACCGGTGACTTGAGCCAAGTCAACATCTGGAAATCTTATCCCAGTCATATCCAACCTAGCTTATTTTTTGAGATCACCTCAAGGCGAGCTGGAGCGGGACGCGCTGCGCCACGAGTTGGAGAGCTTGGAGAGGCTGAGCGCGCAACTTGGAGAGCTGCGTCTCCGCCGCCTGGAGCCCGAGCTGGCCCGGCGGCGGCAGCAGCTGGAGGGGCTGTGGGCCGACTGCGCCGCTCTGGAGGCGCTGCTGGAGCAGCTCCTGGCCGAGCACGAAGGGCTGCAGGAAGCGCGCAAGCAGCGGCCAGCCGCGCTGCTGTCTGCCCCGCGCGTCCTCCGGGCCGGGCGCTCCGAGAAGCGGCAGCTGGCCTCCGACTACGCGCTGGTGGTGAGCTGGAGCTGCGCGCAGAGCCTGGAGCGATACGAGGCCGAGTTGCGGGCGATGCAGGAGCTGGAAGGGGGCCGCCAGGGCCAAGAGGACCTGCGCAAGCTGCGCGCGCAGAACCAGGAGAGCCGCCGGCGCCTCGAGGAGCTGTGGCGCCGCTGCCGGGAGCTTTGCGCGCTGGGCGAGCGGCTGGAAGAGGAGCGGCTGGCGCAGCAGGAGAGCCACGGCGCCCAGCTGCAGGGATCATGGCCCCCGGCCGCTGCGCGGCCCGGTGCCAGGTACTCCGCGGCCCGGCACCGGTCCGCGGACCGGGGGTTGGGGACCACTGGTTTAGACAACCAATCTAGTGAAGTATTACACTCATCTGAGTGGCTAGTGTGAATGGTGATATAACCTGTCCACAAGAGGCCTTTTCCTCCTCAGAGTTAAAATACCACGATCCCAAATTCAGAAAGAATGTAGTATTTGTCAAGATCATTTAGCACAAAAAAAACACATTGTTCGGGAGGAAAAAATATACTTGACAAAAAGGTAAAGGCAAAATTACCCAGGCCAGTCTTCTCAAGAGTCAAGATAGTTAGAGCAGTATTGTTGTCATCAAAATGGGGATTGAATTGGAACTCATAAATAAGTAATTTATGCCATGTTTCCAAGAATGTTGCCAACAATGGAATCCAGATAGAAAAATAGATAATAGAGCTTTATGGAGTCAGACTAAAGATTTAAAAACTCCAGAAAATGCATATTTAAAATATTTTTCAACTTTAGTGATATTTATATTAAATACATATAATTTCATTCCTAATACATACATGTAAAATGACTGAGAATATCTTATAAACCATAAAAAATAATCAAGCAATTGGAAAATTAAGGAAATAAATTTAAAATCAGTTATAAAACAACTGCTGTGTCAAATAAGTTCAGAATTCAGTTAGAAATGAATAGTACATTCTAGCAACATGAATTCCATCATTATATATATATATATAATGATTTTATATATATAAATTAAAATTTTAAATGATTGAAATTCATTATTAACTGAATTAAGGCCAAGGCCATAATAGAGCTATATTGCTGCTTTTTAATATAGCTATAATGAATGACAGCAATCAGAAGATAATGAAGATTCCAGAAATTATCTAAACAAACTTCCTTTGTTTGATTAAGAAGCTTAAACAACATGGCTTTAACTTGGTTGGATTTATCATTTCTCTGATTGAATAAGCCATAGATACAATCCATTTTTGGATAGATAATGAAAAACACCCTCTGAACTAGAATTTGAATAAAATGAGATTGCACTCTGTAGGATTTGAAAATATAAATTATTAATTAATTAAAGTTATTTGTACTATTAGTTACATCTGTTTCTATGCTGCTACATTCCAATTAGTTGAGCAAAGCAGGAATCAAGAGCTTAAATTATTATCTAGGAGTGCAACTACTTAATATCATATTAAAATACATTTTAGGGTTTGTTCATGTCTTTAAACAAAGCAGAAAAGGCATGGACCCCTTTAGCGTTTCATTGCAAGCTTTAAGGTTTTCATCAAAATGGTTCCTGGTTTTTTCTTCAATGGAAGGACTAAACACAACCGAGCAACACAGAAACTGACAAGAATCAGCACAAACCCAAAAATATTGGACTTGGAATAAAATGGTACAGTGATTAAACTAAGTGACATACCACACACGGATGTGTGACTTAATAAACTAATGGTTATTTCAGCTGCTTCAAATTTGCTTAGACATGTGGATAAACAACACAAGGAAAAAGATCAATTATTTTCTTTTTCTGCCATTCCCAAAAGCTTTCTTATACACAAAAATCCATCAGATTTTTATTTTAAGGCAGCCATTCCTAAAATTATAGCCCTACAAAGTCCATTAGCTATAATTCCTAGGTTTCCTAGTTGGAACTGATAACTGCTTAATCTGTCTTAAAGGGGTGTGGGTAAATTATACACATACCTTGTTTCCCCGAAAATAAGACAGGGTCTTATTTTTTTGACCCCTGAAATAAGGGCTTGGCCTTATTTTGGGGGAGGTCTTATTATTTTTGAGGTGCAGGAGGCAGCAAGTATGGTCACCTCATGGCTGCTGCTGTGTTGCAATATTTTTGGGGAGGGCTTATTTTGGGGGGGAGGACTTATTTTAGCGCAGGCACTCAAAAGCCCAATTGGACTTATTATTGGGAAGGTCTTATTTTCAGGGAAACAGGATTGAAAAGCCTTGTTCCATGTTTATATGTGACATTGTGATGAAAAAGTTAATGATATCAGTTTATACACAGGTATTTGATATAGGTTTAAAGAACTTCTCAGTAATATTTACCTTTCTCCCTATGATTTTTGTTCCACTATTTTTAAGACAAGAGCATCCAATGGTATTATGTTAATTTGAAACAAGAGGTAAGAAATTCATCACAAGACCCCTGAAACTGTAATAGTAAGGGACCTTCAAATGTGCCTAGGGAACAATCAAATAGTGGGAGGGGGAGCCCACGGCTGCATAAGAAAAGAAGACACTCAAAAAGGATTCTCTCTAAGTAATTCGGCTATAGAAAGAGACAACAGAAGATTTGTACTTTTAGACTTGCAAGGTCCTATGAATGCAACCTTACAATAAACTAGAATTAGTTTATCTGGTCTGTTTCTTGTTTGGCCCCCCTGCAAAGGCTGGCAGAAATAAAAAAGTTGATTCCTACTGTTGAACAGGTTATATACCAAAATTCCTCTCAGAAGACAGAGAGTTAGAGGGATAAGAAAGCTTCTCCATGTTTGGTAAATAGAAATAGCAATAATACTGCAATTTACAGACTTATATATTGCGAGTCATAATATTGTCCCCAACAATCTGGGTCCTCATTAGGCCGAATCAACCTTGACCGGTCAGAATTGAATTCCTATTCTGGGCAGTTAGCCTGCAACACTGCATTCTAACCACTGTAAACGTGTTCAACTTTTCCAGGGCAAGGAGGCTTTAGAAAATTTGAAAAAATTGTTGCTTGGAGGAAAAATGCATGAGGTTCTCTTGGAAGAAGTCATGATTTGCAAGATATATTTGCAAATCAGATTCTCGGCCAAAAAATGTTCACTAAAATGATGTCCCTCTAAGAAAAATATTTTCAGCAGAGATTTTTGAGATCTACTAAGCTTTTGTTTGGACACAATCAACTCCCTGTAGATTTCAGGGTAATTAATGGCTTTTAATGGTAATTAATGGTTTTGCACTAAAGCTTCCTATTCCTACTCCTTCTATCATACTGTAGATTTTTGTCAACAGCGAGCAACTGCGAACATTGGTGAGATATAAGGATAGGGCAAAATAGATACCTGTGATTTGTAGCAGATTCCTAATAGCTTAATACCTACCATTAAGAGAGTGACATGGCTCTCTCAAAACAGCCAATTTTAAGTGTCAAAATAAAAAGCAAATTGTTATGCCTGCCCACCTAACAACAGTGATATTTTAAAAGGACATATTTTAAAAGGTCACATGCCATCCACAGAAACAAACATGGATAGAAGAGTCCAAATCAGCCTGTTGCTTCGTTCTAGTACTGAATAGAGAATATTCAATATTCAATAATATTCAAGCTACCACATTCTCAGAGGCATTATATTCATTAACTCTTCCTTGCTTAGTGTTTTGCACATGTCTTTCATTGAGGGATTTTAGAGTTCTATAATATTCAAGCTACAACATTCTCAGAGGCATTATATTCATTAACTCTTCCTTGTGTAGTGTTTTGCACATGTCTTTCATTGAGGGATTTTAGAGTTCTATAAAAACGTTTGGCTTAGATTTCAATCAGCTCATTCAGAGAATGCAGGACAATCAATATACTTCTGAGACATAGGAAAAAGTTAACAGAGAGACGCAAAATCATTATGAAAGGGTAGAAAGTTGATGAAGACAAATCTTTGTCTTGGGCCAATTTTTCAATGTAGTATATTTCAGGTGCTGTGGTAAAACATAACAGGAGAAACCTATTTCCTCTATTCTTTTTTGTGTCACATTAAATGGTCTATATGGAGTCCTGCCTCCACCATGAAAGCCAACAGGGTCACCTTGGGATAACCATTCTCTCTCAGTCCAACCCATTTCACTGGGTTGTCGTTGTGGGGAAAATAGGAGGAAGTTGGATAGGTTACCACCTTGAATTATATGTACAAATAATAAATTATAATAATTTATAAAAATAATAAAAGGTAGGATACAAACAAACACAAAATATCTATATATCCTGTATTTTTCTTCAACGTAGAGGCAAATGCCTGAAGTAAAGTCCTCCATAAGGGCTGCCCTCTCAGGCATTTAATCCTAAGAAACAGACATTCATAGAATATGAAGGATAGTTAGGCTCTTAAAGAGAAAACGAATTATGTATTGTATATTTGTGAGGATTTCCTGAAGCTTTTGAAAGTGAGCCATGAACACCATGCCTTGAGGTTGGGAAGTCTGCAGATTTAAAGAAGTGTGTGAGAAAGCAGTTTTCTTTTCTCAACCTCAAATGTATATCAACAGATAATTCACCAGTTCTCAAACTGAGGAAAAGAGAAAAATGACTTCATTAACTCCTGAAATCGTAGCATATTTTTCCCCTTCCTATGTAGAAGCGAAAACTATTCTAGGTTTTTCTTTCTTGCTTTCGCTCTACCTTATGATGTTATTAACTAGTTATCAAAAGTTTCTAGAAAGAGAGAGAAATCTCCATTAACATGTAATATTTTGCTCAATTAATATAAATTGCCACTCCGTGGGTTAAAGTGTATGTATTAGTGGATTGCCTTGCAGCCCACTTGTTTCACAGTCCACAGATACACTTGCCAAAGTGTATGGTGCACTTTTGATGCTGAATACATGTAATGCAACAGTAACTCTTTAGCTACGTAAGCACCATCCGGGAAGCAGAACTTTAAACAAAAAGTGAACAGGTACCGCTTCTATTCAACGATTGGGCATTTGTAGAACTGCTAGGTTCGTTTCAACTCTGCTAAAAGGAAAAATAATTGCTCGAACGACCATAGCCAGAAAAGTGCCTTGTTTTAAATCTTCTTAGCAGTCCGAGGAGCGCACTTATTTCCCACACATCCCTGTGAAAGATGTAGTTAGGGAAAGCGCTTAAAATAAAGGAATGCAATATTTCCCGAATCCCTCCCCTTCCCGCTTACCTTAGGGTTAAAATGCCTTGCCCTTCGCAGGCCAGGCCTTTCCTAAATGTGAAGTAGATCCCGCTGCCTTTGTCCAAGTCTTCCTGCTGCTTCCCTCTCCGTCTTTTTCTCTCGCCGCCACCGCCTCCTCTGCCTCTTCTCATATGGCTAGATGCGCTCCAGCCCTGCCATAGGGCAGCATTTTCTCCACGTGCTGCTTGCCTGAGCAGTGCCTGACTTCGCTCATTGGCTTACCTCCCGTGGGCAGAACACCGTGCGCTTAGGGGGGTGGAGCGGAAGAGAGTTGCAAAGCTTAATGGGAGTTGCAGTTTTTTTTTAATCCGTGACTTCCCATTTTCATCTCGTGTGGAGGCAGTAGGGGACCGGAAAACCGGGGACAAGTTATTTTGGGGTGGTTTTATTTTAAAATAACCTTTTTTATCATTGAGTATTTGTTTCACTAATTTTATAAGTGGGGAAATGAATGCAAAAATCTAGTTACATTTGAAAAGGGGTTTTCGGAGCCTCTCGTCTTTAGAAATAAAAAATGCTTCGAAACATGTTGGAAGTATATGCGCGAAAATTTCTCCTTTTTCTTTCCAATTATAAAATTACTATTTCACTACATTTTGTCTATATTTTAAATAAGTGTGGGTGAGAGTACAATTAAATTGTGCATCGTCTTACCATTTTTTTTACTTCTTCATTTCATCAGCAAAGGTTTCTACCTAACAATCCTTTAAATTTAAATTTAAAAACCAAGCAGAAGGCAGCAAAAACAAAAGCAATACTTCAATTAATCCCCGCTAACTAGAAACAGCCGAATAGTAGCAGTTGCTGCTAACCTGCTCCCAGTAAGTCATTGTCAATTATTAGCAAAAAACAAGGCTGCTGGGCTAGCTGACCTGTTTTCTGTTAGCAAGCAAGGAACAAAATGTGCTTTCAGTATTACCATATAGAAGAAATCATTTCATAAAAGTTCATGCAATGATACGTTGGTTAAGATTTTTTAAAAGGCACAAAGTTATTTATTCATGTTTGTTTGGGGACAGTATTGCCATTGGTCTTGTCAGTGGACAGAGGGAGATAGTTTTCTTGCAATGACAAGCTTGCTTAGTGATTTGTCTATAAGATTTTCTTCTTTAGATGTCAAAATAATTTAATAATTAATTTCTAAATATGAAATTTAAGAAAGTTAGCTACTCTACTTCAAGCAGCAAAATGTCTTAGGTAACAGTATGGTTGTTTGCATAGACAATTTCAGCACTAAAATTGTTTATTTTAAATGTAGGAAGCCCCACCCCACCCCAGATTAAAATATTCTTTATTATTAATATTAAAAAGAGACATAATATTTTATTTCTCTAAAGGAGAAATGGGTAAGCATATTCTTAAAGGCAGAAAGCAGCCCCAGCCTTCCTGCATAGGAAAACAGCCTCAAAAAGAGACTGGTCTTTTGGAGAGACTGGTCTTTTGGAATTGAGATTTTATATCCATTCATGAAGTCTGGGCTAATCTACTCATAAACCAAACTCACAAGAGGTTGGAGTTGATGGGATTAAAATCTATTTTCCCCCACCCAAATTTTAAGCACACGACATCACCTATAGGACATAATAAGATTTACTCACCACCATTAGAATAGCAAAAGATACTAGGCTCACTACATTGCACAATCCCTCCCCCCCCCCAATATATCTCAATCAAAAATCCCAGAACCCTATAAAGATCCATCCACTTACTCAACATTATGTCAGTCACCCCAGAACATGTTGCTGTTGCTGAAGTTTTTGGCATCCAAATAAATTGACCTTCTTTCCAATCATCCAGTCTCCATTTTATTACTTCTCCTGGCTTAGAACTGGACTGGATTTTTCTTACATGAATAATGGAATAATTATCATAAACCATCTTGCTAAAAGAGTATTGAACTGATGAGAATAATGGCTTAGCCATATTATTTCTTTTTCTGCCCATTTATAAAATGGGAAATATAATGCAATGCCTATGCAAAACAAATATGAAATCTCTAATTTCAATATAAACTCAAATCTTTAGTTACCTTAGGCAAGTCTTGAATCCAGCCTACTGGTATAATTAAATTTGAACAAGCCTCCAGAATTTCAGCTAATATGACCTGAAATTATGATCTTTCAGAATTATTGTAACCATTTCTAAAAAATGCATTGTAAAAGTGAAAGTAATCAAGAAGTACTACTGAAACTTCCCTAATAACAGTTAGCAAATTTGACAGACACATTTTTGTTCAGAGTGGTGACTGACTGAGTTCTTTCAAGAGCCAAACTGCATAAAATCTGTTAAATGGGATAAAAGGTAGACCACGTTTACAGCTCGAATAGCACAAAAATTGTATGCTTATGCTTCTAAATGTGTTATGGAATTGGTACACAGTTTGGCTGATTAATTCTTCATTAATATTTGCAATGTTCAGATCACAGGATAAACTCCTATATCAAAAGAATAATAGGATTGTAAATAACAATTAGCAACTTGCCTCCCACAGCACTTCACTGTTGCTGATTCTGATAAATACAAGTTGTTTTCCACAGTTTTTTTTTTTTAATTTGAAATGGAAGTATGCTGTCTAGACAGGTATCATACATGACAATGTCAGGTAGGCAATCCAATTTGGCAAGAGAGTGAAAAAGCCCTTGTAGTGCTCTCATTTGCACAAAGAGGAGATACACAAGAGTGAATAGATGACAGCCAACATGTTTAACTGGCTCACGTGTGAGGTTAATCTACTCTGAGAACACTAAAAGGATGAGCAGATTGTTAATTAACCTGTAAGAGTTAGATATAGCGCCAGACTGAAATTTCACAAAACCAGTTGTGTTATCAAAATGCTAAGTCAGTGAGATACCCATTTTTTCCATATCTACAGTAGTTCTTCATGAAAAAGTGTTGTAGAAACAAAATCAGCTTAAAAAAATAGATGTTAGAAAATTAGAAAACTCAGTGCAAAGGTCTAAGATTAGAAAACTCAGTGCAAAGGTCTAATGGAACAAGGCAGTTCCCAAATACTGACCAGCTATGGTGACTGAGTCAGGACTTTCACTGAATATCTGTTCAATTGAAAGAAGCTAGGAAAAGCAATAAATTTTTATCAGTACTTTATTAAGTGTATCCTAGAGAAAATGGGCAAGGAGTCTGAAGCCTAAATATAGAGTGTGATTATAAGGAGATCTAACCGGAATATGCCTGACTTGGTTATGTGTGTATTAATACAACAGGACCATTCACTGCCAAGGAAATCTAGCCAAGATACCATTCACTTATTAGCTGAAGTGGCATATAATGATTACATTTCCATTAAATGAAACATCAGATATGGTTCTAATAAGCTGCGTATCTTTTTTTGGTGCAGCAGATGATTTGGCAAACTGGTTTTGTCATTGTTTCTTTCCATTTTGGCTAGTATCCCAGCCATTTTTGCAGTAGCCAATATGCTGACATTTTGTGCATATGTTTTTTTCCCCCTTTAAAGTCTTCAGCTTAACTCTTATTAAGAAAACATCCATGTAGTTTTCTAAATAACAAAGTACAGGTCATTCTTGATTTATGACCATAATTGGGACCAGGATTTATGTTGTAAGTCCATGCAAGCAAACTGTCATATGAGTGAACTGACATATGAAAGCAATCTGGCACTCCCCACTGCAGTCGTTAACTAAGAATCACGAGTCATTAACTAAATATTTGTCCCAATCCAAAACCATACTGGGCTCTTGACATGCCATTCTTTTGCTCTCCAGCCTACCCTAGCAAGGCATTTCTTTATTCCTCAGTGCCCCCCAGCACCAGTATGTCTTACTTCATTCCCCATCCCACCCCAAGCAAGCATCGGCAAGCAATCATTTGTCCTGCTACTTTCTCTCACAGTTCCTTGCACCAAACTTTCACCTTTTGCGCCTGACAACAAGGAACCAAAAAGGAGGCAATAACGGCAGTGAAAAGGGCCTGAAAAATGGGGCAGTAAAGACAGAAAGGTATTTTTGCTTCAGCTGCAGTGGTTGGGCACAAAAGGTGAAAGATTGGTGTGGGAAACTGGAAGAGAAGATAGCTGGAGGAACCGTGCAGTTCTGAGTTGCTTACTGCCTGCAAAATCAGGATGCAACATGGCCAAAAAAGCAGAGATGGTGGGAGGAGATGGGCATGGGGGAAATTGAAGCATCCTTTTGCTTGTAAATGCAGGTGCCTGAATTTTAATCACATGATCATAAGGGTGGTACAACAATAATCATTTTTGTTATGAGTCGTAAATCAATTTTTTAGCCATCATAATTTCAAATGATTTTTGAAAAATGGCTATAAATTAAAGGTTATCTGTAGGAGTTCACCATTGCCTTCTTCCAGAATATTTTCTGGCTTTCTTACTCTAGCTTACAGTCCTGAGTTTTTCTTAATTCAGGAATGAATTAAGTAGATTTGTCTTATTTACAGTCAGATAGAAACAATTTAGCAATATTATAGAGTAGTTTCAAGTTGTTTGTCTTGTGATTTTTCTTATATTCTAAAAACTCATCTTAAATTCTTGCTGTTGCTATTTTATTGTATTTATTGATATTCTTTATTGAGATATCTTTTGCCAAGAGATCTGTGGGATCAAAAGTTTTTGTCAAAATGACAAAACCAGTGTCATGCCATTAAAATGCAAGCTCTGTTTGTGTAGTGTGATGTCATATATAGAATGAAATAGTTCCCCTAAGCTCGGAAGCCCTGAGGGAGGGGGAGGCTCCAAATTTGCAGACAAATTTCACTGTTGCATGTCCACCCTCACCTCACCAACCAGCTCTGCTCTCGTAGAGGAAAAAAGAACAAAAAAATGAAATCATCTCTTAAAACAAGGCAGTGTCATGGGTTCACATATTTTCTTATGTGAAGCCGCTTTTTATTTAGTTACAACATGACAAATGCCATTCACATTTCATAATTTAGACCGAATAGCTAACTGCCCTGACCATAAATGACAAATTGTTCAGAAGAAGGCGGTCCACCTATTGTTAGGATATGAACTGTCCTAGAGACCAAGTTAAAGTAATTTCTTGCGATATTCCTCTGCCAGAGGACAATGAAACATGTATTGTGATGTCATGGCACAGCTTATGTTCATGCATCTAACACCAGGACGTAAGTATGAAAGATCAGAGTTTGTTTTGAGAAATTGGAGAGCCTTTCTCAATCTCTATATCCCAAAAGTATTGGGACTACAAGTCATGGTGTCTTCTACAGAAGTCTTTCTGGTTAAAGTCTAGGAGTTGCAATTTTATACATGAGGAATGGGAGGATGGAAACAGTTCCCACACTTATGACTATTGTAGCATCCCACAGTAATTCAATCAAACTTCAGATGCTTGTCGACTGGCATGTATTTTTTTTATTGAAAATTTTTAGAAAAAAAAACTTTTACAAATATTTACCTCCCCTCCCCCGCCCCCCAGCCCCCCCAAACTTCCCCCCCCTTGACTTCCCAGTACAAATACAGGGTATAAATCTTTAACAAAGATGTTCTAAAATAAAGTTAAAGAAAGTTAGTATCATCTTTCATTTGAGCTTTAACTCCTCTTTTGTTAGGCTAACTCTAAACAGATTATATCATTTCTTGTTTCTTCAGTCATAAACTATCTGGAAAAAAATATGGAACACTTCACGAATTTGCGTGTCATCCTTGCGCAGGGGTCATGCTAATCTTCTCTGTATCGTTCCAATTTTAGTATATGTGCTGCCGAAGCGAGCACTCGACCGGCATATATTTATGATGATTGCAGTATCCTGGAGTCCTGGGATTATCATTTGCAATCTTCTAATGAAGCTTCTGATAAAAACAAAGTCAATGGGGGAAAGCTAGATTTGTCTAATGACTGCATGATTCACTTTACAACTCTAGTGATTTGTTTAACCATCATGGCAAAAAAAGGTCAAAAATGGGGAATAACTCATTTAACAACTGATTTGCTTTGCAATGGAAATTTTGCCCTCAATTGTGATAATAACTCAATAATTACCGATGTAGATTAATTAAAATTATAACACATATACTCATACAAGGTTGTAAAAAAGTTTAAAATTAAATAAAATATACTTAGTTTTAGCTGAAAGAACTTCCAAATTGCATTTGAATGTTATGAAATATCTAAGTTATAAATAAGAAACTTAGATATTTCAACACATCTGGAATAACCAGTTGGACTGTTGCAAATTGAAGGTACAACTTTCCCAGCCTCTGAAGAACAAACCAAACTGGTTCTCTAACTTAATCAATTAAAGAGTGTCAGAGTGAAGTAAACTTTCCTTTTGTGATCAAATACAATTAGGTTCACAACTGTTGAAAAGTTGTCTTGGTGTCTTTGATAGCTGCACCTACCTATCACAATTAATTTTGTGAGAGCTTCCTACATATAGGGGAGGCTCTTTATACACTTGGCACTTATAGAACTGGCATTTATTAACAGATTAACATATTCACACACATGCACATATCTTGATTTGTTCATGCTTTATTGCAATATATATAGGATTATTAAATCTACACAAACATCTGGATAACAAAAAGTATCAGAAGAGTTTCTTGTGACAGTCATCTATGGTCATGTGGGTTTTTGTAATCCATGTTTGATTTCCCTATTAATAACTTGTAGTGAAAGTGGTTTTGAATTTTTCTACTTTGAAATTTTAACAATAGTTTTTCGCTGTTATCACAATAGCATCTTCCCATCTTTTGTTTCACTTGTGATCTGTAATATACTGCATCTTTTCCTTACACTGATCTTATTGTAACTGTATCCCTCCAGATCAAATCTGTCACACAAACATTCTCATTAATTTAATTTGTATATTTGACACTATTAATTCATTAGCCTTTCATAATTGCATCTACTGCATTCCACTATCTCTATCATTTTTATATAGTAAATTTGACCCTGATGTTTTATCTTTAATGATATCTAGATATCTATCTGTTGCTTGAGGCGTTGACAATGAACAATTTAGTTCAAAACTGATATTAAACTATCTCCTCCTATATTATTTCTATATTTCATTACATACAGTACGTACAAACCAAATACTACATCCCAGGTTTTATCATTAATCCAGCCTTTTCTTCTACCATTTTGCATTCCATTCTCCCTTTAGTACTAAGATATAATTTTTTTCACCTTTTGCTCAGTATCTTAAAATTGTAACTGGTGCTAGTGTTATACATGCTTCAAACATACTTCAGGAGAACTACTTCAGATTTTTCATAAACACAAGCCTAACTCTTTGTTATTCATTAAAACATCTTTTTCAGGCTCTTGCAGAAGCCTGAAAAAAACTGTGTTTGTTTAAGGACTGTCAGACAAATATTTTGATTTCATGAGATCCAAATAACTTATTTTGACCATTTTTGAAGTCTCATTTCTAATATGTGCATCCAGTTGTATAAAATTAATGTCATTGGATAGCCACTATCAGACATTATTATCCGTCATACCAAAAGATATATTTAGCATTGTTATTTCTGACTATTATTGCCTTGTTATTTTTTTGTCTAGCTTATGCACTGAATAGCATCGAAGGTAATATCCAGTTTAAAATAGACCATTCCTAAACTCATTTATAAACATTCAATGTATTATGTTTAATTTCTGTTTTGATTAGTTCATATTTTCTCCTGATTCAGGATTCTATTATTCAACTTTATGTGACCTTAAAAAATGAAGAACTCTTTTTTTAATACTAGCGCCCTCAACAACCAGATCTCAATCTGGTTTGATCTGGCTAGATTTATTTGTGGAAATTTGATATTCTCTAGCAAGAACAATTTTGTAACTTAGAGTTTAATTAACTGATATCCAAATTCATCTAAAACTACAGCCAGATTTCTTAGCAATACTATTGAAGTGATTTGTTATTGCCTTCTTCCAGATTTGATTTTTAAAAGGTAAAAGTTCCCCTCGCACATATGTGCTAGTCGTTCCTGACTGGTGCTCATCTCTGTTTCAAAGCCAAAGAGCCAGCGCTGTCCGAAGACATCTCCATGGTCATGTGGCCCTCATAACAAAACACTGTTACTTTCCCACCAAAGGTGGTTCATATTTTTCTACTTGCATTTTACATGCTTTCAAACTGCTAGGTTGGCAGAAGCTGGGACAAATAACAGGAGCTCACTGTGTTACATGGCACTAGGGATTTGAACCGCTGAACTGCTGACCTTTCTGATCAACAAGCTTGCATCTTAGCTACTGAGTCACCACTTCCCCTAGATTTGATTTAGGATGTCCTAAATTAATTAATTTCCATCATGCCTACAGAGCTCCATGTGCTTACCCTTAGTTTCACTCATCCCTTTTGTACTTATTGGCAAGGGCGATCTTATTGGAAGAGCATGTTCTTGTCATCATTGTTCTTAAGGCATTAGTGTTTCCTCCCACCTCTCCTCCCAAACTCAAGAAGTGATTATACTTCTTGAGTTTGACTTTCATGTAAATGCACAACCAAAACATTTCTGTTGTATGTAAATGAATATGAAAATGTAACTTGGTTCTGATTGACTTGATAATAATAACACATTCACTAAACTTTTTGGGTAAGAGAAAGCCCATGGTCAAGTCTTCATTCCACAATTCCATGAGCAGTGCTTAGTTACCTGCCCTGAGTATTTTACTAGACTGTCACTTTTTGAGAACCTGAATCCAGCAATATTAGGCAACAGAATGAGAAAGAAAAATACATTTGGATAGATTGAAAAAGAAAGGAGAAGGTAGAGACTAAGCTGTTCCATTTAGACTGGTGAAAGGAATATAAGAGAGAAAGAGTCATGTTAAGTTCCAGGAAAGTGAATTACAACAGGATGGCTTAATGGTGGCATGACTTAGGTAAGCTGCTACTATTGTGTTGGGCAGGTTGTGGAAGGGTGTGCAGTCATACATACCAGAGTGACCTTTCAAAAGAGGTCAAATGAGGATTCAATATCAGTGAGGGAGGAAGGGAAGGCAGGGTGTTGTTTGACAGAAGAGATTCCTCACTGTCCTTTTCATTTACAATTCCCTCTGTCCAGATTTTTATATCAGGTCTGCAAGCACAGCCATATACAAGTTGATACTTGAATGTTCATCACAAAGCAATAAACAAACAATAAATAAAATAAATCATAACATAAAATAAAATGTAAATTATGCAGTGAAAAACCAATGGGCAGGACCAAGGAAGTGTCATAAGAGTATTTCAAAAGAGGTAGCACAAATATTTCATCAAATTTAATTTAGTTAATTATTTCAGATTTAAAAATGATTCCTACCCATCTGATAAGCATAATCACTAGTTTTAAGAAGAAAGTGAGGCAAGGCCAAAGTCAAGCACACACAATACTTTTAAAAAGCAAATTTAGGACTTCTTGGATACCTCCGGCTTTTCCCTTAATTTTAGCGGTAGCTCTGAGTATATTATTTTTATTAATATTTATTATGGTTGTCCACTCCAAGGCTCTGGGCAGCTTTTACCATCAAAATACACAATTATAATGACATGACAGCAAAATATATGCTTGCGTTCTGGTCTGGGCTGTAACATAAAAACACAACAGACATAGTAACTCTGGGCCTGGGAACAAAAACAGGTTTTAAGGAGAGTAGACAACTCCAGGAGAGTAGAAACCTATTTCAGAGGGCAGGGGTGCTATACTCATGTGCTATGCTAACTAACCATAATACAACAGAATCCTATGTATGGTTATTTAGATAGTAGACCAGATTAGGGGTTCACTTCCTGGTTAGTAATGCAGCCTTGATAAAACATATGTGTATGAAAGCATTGCTAGTTCAAACCAGTGGTGGGATTCCAATTATTTTACTACTGGTTCTGTGGGTGTGGCTTGGGCGTGGCTTGGTGGGCATGGCAGGGGAAGGATACTGTAAAATCTCCATTCCCTCCCCACTCCAGGGGGAAATCCTCATTTCCTCCCAATCAGCTGGGACTTGGGAGGCAGAGAATCGATGGGGGCACGGCCAGTCAGAGGTGGTATTTACTGATTCACCGAACTACTCAAAATTTCCACTACCAGTTCTCCAGAACTGCTCAGAACCTGCTGAATATCACCTCTGGTTCAAGCCAAGATTTATTTAATTCAATGTTCTGTAGTGCGTGGTGGTCAACAGGATACCTCTTGGAAGTTTGTAAGAAGAAAATTATCATAATTTACTTTAGTTTTTTTCCATAATAGAAACAGGCGTTCTTATTGCTTTCTGAGTTTGGTTGCTTGCTTCAGGCATTTCATTATCCAATTAGATATTGTAGCGTTATCTAATATATGAAAATTATTTGGTGTACTAGTAGAAGAAATGTATATTTATTTTTAATTTGGGACTACAATAAAATAGATATTTCCTAAACATCCAATTCTAAAAATATGTGTACACATATTTGAACTACACACCAATTAATATTAATAGTTGATATATGCCATTAGATCCTTAACTAAAATTTCCAGAAGTTACTTTAATGACTACACAGTAGGCAAACTTGATATATGCACATACATTACATTGCTCAGGTGAGATTTGATTGCAACACAGTGACATGCAATCACCACCTACTTGCCCTATTTTTCTATTTCTCAAAGCCACAATACTTCTCTCTAGCTAGAACTGCAAAAGCAGCTCAAGAATCAAACTGCCGAGACCTACATTATTTAATTTGTTTTTATGCTACCCATTTTCCACCTTGAAAGATATATTGAAATATTGTATATGTTACCAGCAATGTGTGAAAAGCTAGCATTGTATAGCATGCCTGGGAATGCCAGAGAATGCATAAAGTTTGTTAGGCAAAGTATTAAATGTCTGGGTAATTTTAATATGCTATATACTTTCCCTAGGAATTGTATATAATGCCTAGGTATTATGCAAAAAAAAGTGAAGAGGAACTAAAGAGCCTTTTGATGCAGGTGAAGGAGGAGAGACTTGAAACTCAACATTAAGAAAACTAAGATCATGGCATCCAGCCCACTCAATTCCTGGCAAACAAATGGGGAAGAAATAGAGGTAGTGGCAGATTTTATTTTCCTGGGCTCCAAGATCACCCCAGATGGGGACTGCAGCCAAGAAATTAAAAGACACTTGCTCCTGGGGAGGAAAGCTATGGCAAATCTAGACAGCATACCAAAAAGCAGAGATATCACCTTGTCAACAAAAGTGTGTATAATCAAGGGTATGGTTTTCCTAGTTGCAATGTATAGCTGTGGAAGTTGGACAATAAGAAAGGCCAAGTGCCAAAGAATTGAGGCCTTTGAACTATGGTGCTGGAGAAGGCTCCTGTGAGTCCCTTGGACTGCAAGGTGATCAAACTGGTCAGTCCCAGAGGAGATCAACCCTGACTGCTCTTTAGAAGGCCAGATCCTCAAGATGAAACTTAAATACTTTGGCTATCTAATTGAGAAGGAATTAACTCTAATTAACTAGAGAAGAGCCCAATGCTGGGAAAGAAGAAGGGCAAAAGAAGAAGGGGACGACAGAGAATGAGGTGGCTGGATGGAGTCACCGAAGCAATCAGTGTGAGTTTAAATGGACTCCAGAGGATGGTAGAGGACAGGAAGGCCTGGAGGAACGTTGTCCATGGGGTCGTCATGGGTTGGACACAACTTTGCAACTAACAACAAATTATGCAAAATGACAAGAACTATTTAGGCAAAGTATGTAAGGAAAGTCATGAAAAGGGTTAGGGTCAGGATTAACGTTAAAGTTAGGTTAAATTTAAGGTTACAGTTAAAGTTAAAGTTAATCCTAACTCTAATCCTAACTCTAATCCTAACTCTAATCCTAACTCTAACCCTAACTCTTTATTGAAAAGATCTATATGAAAATGAAAGAAGAAATGCAAAGAAAGTACAGGACTTTCCTATTGAAAAAAAAAAAGGGGGGGGGAAGACCAGTATTGACCTACTTTTTGCGATAAGGAATAGCATTTTAGTAGAAGTATTTTATACTTTGCCAATTTGCTTTTTGGCATTCCATAGAATGTCTAGGGAATTTGTGAAATATTAAGCATTTCATACTTTGATGTCCCATTTTTGCAATTCTATAGATTTCCTAAGCAATTTATAAAATGCCTAATTTCACACACTGATACATACCAATATAAAAACAATAAATTTCATGTAATAGTAGAACACAATCATATTTTGTTCAATACTTAAATTTATATACATAGTGTGTGTGTGTGTGTGTGTGTGTGTGTGCGTGCGCGTACATACTCAGTCATACACACACATCCATGTGCAACATCCACATATGGAAATTCTGATGAAGAGTAGTGCTTCCCTAAACTGAGAGAGAAAACTTTCGGTGAATTGACATCACCATAATGAAAGCCTTTGTCCAAGTCAGATAATCATTTCTAATTCATGGGAGAAAGCTAGACCCTTCTCATTTGACCCTCTGACCATGTTCTGCCATTCAGGCCATCCCCCTACTTGAAGCAGGAATGCAGAACCAGAGCAATCCCAGTAAATGAGGATTTATTTATATGATGAATTCTACCAAAAGAAATATTATTGCTTTTTGTAGGGGTAGGTGATTGGAATATAAGTTTTTCCATTATTTTATTTAATTTCTCTGATTGTGAAGAAATACTGAAACATTATTTATATTTATTATTTACATTTTAAAATACAATTAAACACATTCTCTAAATGCAGCAGGTTTACATTTTACAAAGTAAAACAGTGTACTCACCACAATAAAATATAGTGTGGACATAAAATCAAGAAAGTAGGTAGAATAATAAAACTGAGTTAAAATTAGGAAAAAGAATTTTAAAAAGCTAGAGGCTGAGATATTTAAAAAGGGCCATCCTATCACCTTCTAGTCTTTTCCTCTCTAATTTAAGATATTTGATTCCTTTACTGTTTTAGCAAAGTACTTTTTTCCCATTCTACTTGCCATTTTGTTGCCTAACATGAAATCCATTCTAATTGGTTTGCTGGCCTCTTGTAGTACAATTACCCAAGGTAGATATTCTGGCAGGCCCTGTTTAATGCCAAACATTTTTTCTCAAATGCTTCTTTCCCATGACCAGAAAATGGTGACTTTATTTATGCAATCAGAAATTACATTCACTTTTTAAAAATCATGTTCTCTTTTGAGATTTCATGCAAGTCTTACTTTTTTCCCCCTTTCCAAAGTGTGCATCCCTCATGCCGGGGTTTTCAAAGACAGGGCAGGGGATAAGAATTTTACCTTCTCCACTTCACAATTTCATTCTGTTAGTTTTGGCCTTGTTTATTATTCTACTTCACCCATTTTTAATTTTACTGTTCTGAGGTGTTAACTACCCTTCCTATTTGACCATGACACCAGGAAAATTATGGCAATTAATCAGCAGTACCCCTGAAAGGCCGATGTAACCTGATGATAAAAAGAGTCTGAAGTCAATTGATTCTGCAACAACCTACCAAATATCCAATTTGCTGAGAAACTGGAATACTATTTCTTCTATTTCGATTAGTCTATTGTCTCTGTTTTCTACCAAGGGATCTATGGACCTGTCAAGAAATGAAACAAATTTGTTTAGAACTTACCTTGTTAAAAATGGGAAGCAACTATCATCTGCCTAGTACGCTTTAAAAAAAAAAATCTACTGAACCTTTTATGATGAGACCACTTTGTACATCTCTCCATCTGAAAACAGAAAAATTGTGGTGTGCTTGGTGCTCCCTGAACTTGGTTGTTTGTTTGTAGATGTTGTGTTATCAGATGTCAGTACCGGCAGGGGCATTTTCAAGGATGTGTCCATGTAATCCTTACCAGATGAGCTTGACTTGAAGGAGACTTTACTTTTTACCTTTGCTAAATTATGAAGACGGCCTTAAATGAAGTCTCAGTTCAGAGATGTGATTTTTAATAGAAGAAATGGATAGGTGACAGCCAAAGAATAAACAAAATTGGGCAGAGTCAGTTAAGCTTAGATTAATAGTTCTGCAAAAGGAGAGCCATATAAAACAGGGTTGCTATATCTGGAGTGCAAAATATTTATACAACAAGCCATCTAGTGATCATCCGGAAGTTTAAATGACAATCCCAATACTATATAGCAGAGCTGGCTGGAGAATTCTGGGAGTTGAAGTCCATAAGTCTTAAAGTTACCAAGTTTGAAGACCTCTGAATGGCTTCTTCCAAAGTTTAAAAACCCTTTGATCCATCCGGCTTCCCGTCGGATTACCGGAAGTGTTGCCGTTGCTAGGCTGCAAGTTGCGCGGCAACTGCGTCGCGTCCTTCTCGGCGCTTTGCCTTCTTCCAAGATGGGGGACAACGAGGGGGAAGTTTTGCGGGGGACTTTCCCCAGCCTCTTGGCTGAAGGAACCATGCTTAGCCGACGCGGGGAGCTCACCAAAGCTCTGTCCTACTACACTTACGTGAGCATTCTCCGTGCAGATATTCGGAGAAGTCCGCTAGATGGACGGGGAGAAATGAGCCTGCCTCCCAGACAGACAGGCAGGCAGGCAGGCATCAGAGAGCCGAGAGCTGGGGAGGGTTTAATACTGGAGCGGGAATCCCACGAAGGGCAGTTGCAAGAGCCTTGTTTGATCTCCTCCCGACAGCAAAGCTGCACAGAGACAGGTTATGAGAAGCTGCACGGCAAGCTGGGGACTTGCCCCTGGGTCGTCCAGATGTGATGGGTAAAGTTCCGTGCAGTGAGAATTGACTGGGGAATGCTACAGTAGTGGGGCTTTGTAGTTGTAAGGCTACTGTTTCTAAACTCCAGTAATTAGAGGAGCAGCAAAAAGTTAGAATTTCCTGCCTGCCTTTAATTAATTAACAGAATAACAGAGCTGGAAGGGACCTTGGAGATCTTCTAGTCCAGCCCCCTGCTCAGGCAGGAGACCCTGTACCATCTCAGACAAACGGCTGTCCAGTCTCTTCTTGGAAACCTCCACTGATGGAGCACCCACGACTTATGGAGGCTAGCTGGTTAATTGTCCTAATTTCTCCTTCATTCTAGGTTGCTTCTCTTCTTGGTTGGTGCCAATTTAACCCCCTGGGAAATCTGCCCCCCAAGATTTAATGATTGTCCAGATATTTGCTGTTTAGATATGCTATCCAAATAGAGGAGGCAGTGTAGAGACATTTTTCCACCTCTAGGGTCCTACAGGTTTTCAAAGCTGGTAACAATAGCAACAAGGCAAATTTCCTGTTTTATTTTCCATTTGGCTCTGTGCTCTCTCCTATCTTTGAGATGAAACTTTCTCATCAGTTAACATGCATGTTGCAGCATATTCCTTTATTATTATTAGAGCTTCTGTCTGTAAACACAAATGGGAGAAAAGGACGGAAGAAGAAAAAGTTGGCCAGAAATTATTTTTTTGTGGCACTTACATCAAGAATATGATACTTAAGACAGAGAGTAGAGATGCTGCAGAGAATATGATCACAACATCCAGAGTTTAGCAATATATAATAACAGAATGCACCTTATAAATTTTATAATACAATTTACACATAAGAAAAATATGTCCCCAATTTCACCAGAGAAATAATGGGTATGAAATGCTCAGCTTGTAGCAGTGATAATATGAGCGAGATTGAAAAAAATATTTTTATGGATTAGGCCTTACAGCTTCAACCTGGCGACAGAAACTGCCTTGTTGCCCGTTCAAAATGCTACTTGAGACTTGGAGATACACAAAATGCCCTAAAAGATGCAGAAGCCTCTCTGACTGCTGACAAAGAATTTACTAAGGTAAGCAAAGATATCTGTTCCAAATCTAGGAGATTTCAAAATTTCTCATTGGTTATCTAGTTTGTTGCTAGAAGGAAGTTATGTCCCCCCTACCCAATTCTGGAAAAAAAATTACAGGTTAGAAAATCATAATGAAAGCAATGCAAATTAGAAGTGTAAAGGGATAAACTGGAAGATAGTCTGTTAAAAAGAACTAATTAAATAAAATAGTATAAAGCTGGCAATGGAGAAGAGAAAATATTCTTGGATTGTAATCAAATTTCAGTTGGTCACATCTGACAAATTATTGGATGTTGGGATAATTGTTGGATGTTGAACTTGCTGTTCACTTGCGTGTACAATATATATTTCTTCCAATTGTTCTTTTTTCATTCCAATAGTTTTCCTTTCTGTTACAGGGACTGTATCAAAAAGCAGAAGCTTTGTATACCATGGGAGATTTTGAATTTGCTTTGGTATTTTATCATCGAGGGCACAAGCTCCGCCCTGATTTGCAGAAATTCAGACTGGGTATTCAGAAATCCAAAGAAGCAATTGAAAATTCAGTTGGAAGTAAGTAATATAATTTTCCTTGATATGTTTATTTTATTTTATCTGTCAGATTTGAATGTGATAGAAAACATATGGGGGGAAAAAAACCAGTCAAATATTGTGCTGTGTGAGGATTGTATATAATACATGGTCTTCACTTCTGAAAAAAGTAAATAAACCAAAGAATGCATTTTGTTCTTTTCAAAATCAAATAAAGTATTAAGCTTTTAAGAAGAATTTCTTTTGCAATTGAAAGGTTTTTTTACAGACCATCTCATTATTATTTCTCATATTTCTAAAGGAAACAAATGGAATATTTTCAAAATCCTTTCTGAAAAAGATTCTGATTCAATCTTCAGTTTGATTGGTTTACTTTCTTTCAGGAACACAAGGGATCATACATAATGTTTCCTCCTCCCAATTTTTCTTTAAACTAACAATCTTTTGAATAAAGTGATTGAGAGACAGTGATTGACCCAAAGTCACCCACTGAATTTCTATGAATGGGGGTAGATTTTAAGCAGGACATCATCAACCGTAATTCAATATTGCATTATTCACTGGCTTGTAACTACACATCCAGATAAGGCAATGATATCTTGAGGAAAGTACATAGGGGAAATAAAATATATGCCATTATACAAAACTGTGATTCATCCACATTTGAAATAGTTTGTAATATTCTAATCTAAACTATGTTTTTTAAAAAAATTAAAAACATTGATAAAAGGAAAATAAATTACCAGAGGGTTGAAATATGTGTGTGTTTTAATAAAGTTGATATTCTTTCTTCTACATGTCCTATTGACTGTTACTTGCAATAGGTGCTTTGTAGGGCCTTCCTGACCTCTTGGTACCTTCTCTGTCTGTAGGCCCATCATCCGTGAGATTGGAGAATAGAGGGGACCTCTGCTTTCTGAGTCGCCAGGCAGAGGTAAGGTCCCTACAGCTTTTTCCAAAGTGATTATTTTGTGCTTATTGTAGGAGTAAATAGAAAAAATGGAATGAGTTTCAAGGCATTGGGATGGGCTAGATAATAAGAATCGTTGGGTTTTGCAGTTTATTGACCTTTTTCTTGAACCATAATATGTGAGACCAGTAGCAATATCTTCATTCTCCTGAAAACTACTTTTGTCCTATCCATTTGTAAATAGTTTATAATATGAATATTAAAAAAAATAACTATTTGTTTTTTTATTAGTTTTTGCATAAGATGATATTTGATCAGTTATTTTTCCTGAGACACTTGATCTCTCCTAAAGGCAAACAATTTCCTAAGTGTTGGATACTAGTGATGATGCCAGGGGTATACTATCTAGACAGACTACAATTGTCTATTGTACTGTATTGCCTATACTTGATCAGAAATATATAATATTCCATTATTCATACAATATTTTGATGGGGAAGAAACAGAGAATTCACCATGTAGAACCTAACAATGTCAGATCATGAGAATAATAATCATACACAACAATAATCACACTAATGATTGTTCACTTTGCATAGATTGTGAATGTTGCAGTCATATTCTTAAATTCCCTTCATTTAAATTGGACTTTTAAAGTGCCAAATGTTTATCTATTTCTGTTTATACTTGTCAACAGTTTAAATAGCTTCTTATACATTAGCTAAGCATCTAGAGAAAACCTTCTAAAACAAAAGAGTATCATTGTTGCCCTTAAATTGTTTTGGAGGAAGTTGCATAGTAAGTTGCATAGAATGCGTAAGACAAGGCTTCTATGTTTATAGTTCATACCCCGAATCACCATTCTAGATGAGAGCATAGATTGACATAATTCTTGAATTTTTAATAATAATATCCCAAACCTCTCAAGTTGTAGAAACCCTCTCTCCATCGCAATCTGAAATGTGCTGTTGTTTTAATCTATGGTCTTGGATCTGTTCAGTTTGAGAGATAGCTTTGCTATCTTCCAGGGTTCCTTTTTGTTTTTTTTCTGAAGAAATAACGCTGCAGAAAAAGGAGAAGTCTAAAAAAAATGACCTTGTAAAGTGTGCTTTTCTTTTCTTATGACAGAGTAAAAAAGCAAAGCAGAAACTTCATATCAAAAAGGATTCAAAATACTTAACTAAACAACAGGTCCCCGAAAGGAATGAGAAGATGGAAAGGCAGCTCCTGGGAGAGCTCTATGTTGACAAGGCTTTTCTGCAAAAACTGCTCAAGGATGAAGGTTTTAATTTAATGCATTTGTACAGTGCGGGGCCCTGGGAACCTCAGAGCCACACACCTTATTAGTTTGTCCACCCCTGTGAAATTGACTTTTTCAGGAAAGCAATTACTTGTCTAGGTTAATAATCTTTTCTGCAATGTGCACTAGTAAAATTGTTCCATAGTTAAGGCACATACAGTTTGTGAAGGAATAGTAGCCAAATGCAAAAGCTTGCTAGAGAAGTGCATGCATATTTTAACAAGTTTCAGAATCCTTTACAATATACAATTTCCTTAGTGGACAAGCCCATGGAAAGGATTATTGAAGAGAGAGAACTTGACTGTTATGTGGCTCTGTGAGATTACCTTCTGATAGAGCTTTCTGGTAGTGGTAGGCTCAAATAGAGGGGCTCAAACACCAATCACACACTTTGATTCCTTTCTCCTAAATCTGAGCCATAGTTATTTCGTTTTCACAAGAGGATTATAGTTATATTTTCTGAAAAATCCTGATTTTCCATGTTTATTTCAAAATAGAAAAGGAGGCAGATAAATGAAACACAGAAACTGCTTCACAAAAATGAAGCAGGAAAGAAAATATATGATCCCTTAGTTTCTTACTGCACTACTCAGAGTACTGCACTGTTACTGTATTTTTCAGAGTATACACACACTTCCCCTCCCCACTAAAAAGCTGAAATTTGGGTGCATTTTATATTCACAATGTAGCTTTTTTGAAGCTTTTTTCCAGCCTTAATGAGGTGCTAACAAGTGAAGTGAGGCTGCTTTTCTCATTGCTGCTCTCTCCTATGTTAGCACCTCATTAGGGCTGAAAAAAAGGTTCTAAAGCACAGCTGATCATTGGAGGGAGCAGCAATGAGAAAAGCAGGCAAACCAGGGAAGAAGTAAGATCGTTAGCACCTCATTAGGGCTGAAAAAAAAGCTTCCAATATTTTTACTGCAGCATACTCACCCCTTTGGATATCGCTAAACCTGAGTGAGTAGAGACAAACAGAATAGAATCTGTGCTTCAAAAACAATTTCTCAAGAAATGGAAAATCTACTTCTCTCCAATGCAACACATTCTTTTGCAAATTGTGGCTATCTTCTTTGAATTTTCTCATTTAAGAATGCCCTTCAACTTTTCTGTGGAGCAGATAATTCGCTAGTATTACTACTCCCAAGTTTCCAGAATAGAAATAGCATCGATCATGCTGGTTGATGATTTAAGATAGAGTTAAGATAGGAAAGGGTACTCCTTTTTTGTCCAAATAGACTTCTCACTTGCCCTCAATAATGATTGTTTGTAATAATTGTAAGTGATTGTTAATCAGTATGGCCTTACTTGGAATACATAGTCCAGGGGATAAAAAGCATGCACACACTCAAAACCAGCAAACTTATGTGCTAAAGCTGACCACACTAAGGACTCTAGCCAGATGAACAGTTGGTAGGCAGAATCCCCCGCCCTTATTTTCCTTCCCAAAAACTAAGGTGCTTCTTATTCTCCGTATACTCTAAAAAATACGGTATATCGGTATATCTGATTCTGTGGTTTTTTCCCCTATTATTTTAAGGTTGTCTGTTAAGTGTGCTGATACTACATATCAACATTAGGACAAGTTCTTTGAAGAAGTTGGGCTCATATATGCATTAAACCATAAAGTGATTTGTTTTTAGTACACACAATGTTTTTGTCCAGCATTATAACCTGCAATAGGGATGAGTTGGCTCAGTGGCTAACACGCTGAGCTTGAACCTCTCTTTCAGAAGTCTGGAAAGCATTTATAGAGGAAATTACATTTGAATACTCTGAGTCAAGCAGGTATAGTAGGTTAACACCAACAGGATTGGTTGTATGTATGTATGTATGTATGTATGTATGTATGTATGTATGTATGTATGTATATAACTTATCTACTCAATAACAACTCGCCCTATTTTTGCCTCTGGCTTTTTTGCAGAGTTGATCAAAAGTGTAACCAAGCAGGGAGTAACTGTTGGAGACTTACTTAATGAGGGTCTTTCCTACCTGGATACTCGCACAGATTTCTGGCAGCAACAAAAACCTATTTATGCCCGGATCAGAGATCGCAAGCTTATGTTGAAAAGATGGACCCGAGATCAGAAGCGGAAGCCCTCTGAGGTGGCAAGATACATACTAAAGAGCATGGAGGACATTGATATCCGTAGGTGGCTCAGGTGAAAATAGGAAGCAGTTAGAATTTATTAATGGGATTGTTTGTGTGCTGCCTCGAATAAGAGAGCACTGCAATGTTTACAGAACAGGGATTGTCCTAAGTAAGAAAATGTGCTATCAGGATCCTTCAAATTTGTTTTTTGTCAATTCTTTGAAACGATATACTGTATGTAATATATATGTGATTTCTTAATATATAGAATCAGAGGCGGGTTGCTACCAGCCCGGTTTGTTGAACCGCTAGTGGGATTCAGGCCTGGGTCGCAGAACTGGCAGTGACCACCATTTTGGTATTTAGTGACTGCGCGTGCACAGTTCACTGTAAATTGTTCTGCGCATGCGCACGTGCGGGTTGCAAACTGGTAGTAAAACCAGCAGCAACCCACTCCTGTATAGAATGTAATATTTTGGTATGTAGAATCATATTTCTTACTAAGAAAAAAGTCCTCAGCACCAATTAGTAAGTTCTTTGAGTCATACCTCTTATCTTCTGAGAACCACTAAAGTATTATCTCCTATAGCCTCCACATGTGCTACCACTAGATGGATTGATCTCCATCTAGTGGTAGCACATCATATTTATATATATAGATTTATATAGTCAGATCCTTTTTATTGCTTGAAGAAGAGCTCTAATAATTGAGGGGGGAAAAAAAGTATTTCTGCTAATAGTAACAGATTCCAAAATTGAGTTTTTGGTATCTGAATTTCTTTTGACATTTTCTGGCATTGGCAAATTTAAGAATATAAGAGAAACTCTGCTGGTTCATCTATAATTTAGCATTCGGTGTAACTCATTACCCAGCCAAGTTTGTTCATGAAGTTCTCACGCATGGAGGGATTTGGGAGGGCTTTTTACTTAGGAAAAAAAAAAGAATAATACAATTTGATGCACAAGTTCAGTAAATGCTTCATTACAAGCCACATATAATCTAAAATTATAAGCAATGCATGGAAGTATCTAAGATTTTTCTTGCTGATATTTGAGCTATATTTCATGATTTAAGAGTTATACAGGAATCAAATATAATGGCTATTTATTGTCCTGCCTTTATGAATGTATCTAGTTTCTTTTTAATACCACCTAAATCAGCTATTATGTTCAAACTACTGAGAAAAATTTGATAAACAAGTATTTTATATGATCGTGCTGAATCTCTGTACATTGTTTCTATGCATACATGCTTGATTAGCATATTTATTCATGCAGAGTTTTTCTTTTAAGTGCTGACCAGTGGCTGCCCTGAAAGAAGTTTCCAGAAAGCTGAGCAAGTACTGAAAAAAATCCAGAGCTGGTCCGATGATGAAATTCCCAACAGGAGTGAGCTGGTTGGAAATCTTTACAGCTGCATTGGAAATGCTCACATTGAGATGGGGAATATGATAGAAGCTTTGCAGAGCCACCGGCTAGATTTGGATATTGCCAAAGAAAAGTAGGAAAGAAACAATCACTCAGTTTTTGTCTTTGCTGGGAAAAGCAAAATTACCCAAGGGATATGTTAGCTTGTTAACTATTAGAAATCCATGTGTGATTAACATATCAATGTATGCACTTCTTCTGAGCTCCTTGGAGGAAAATTTCCATTGTTAGACAAGTCTGTCCTGTCTAACTTCCCTACAATATCTCTACTATCTTGAGTGCAGAGTTATTTGAGGTGGAGTGGTTAAGAAAGATAAAAATAACTGGAGTTTTCCACTGTACTACCCACTCTCAATTGCTGAGGCCCTTTAATGACATTTTATGATTCAGGGACACAAATTCCAAGATTTATGATAAATCTACAGTTTCAAGATAATAATTTTACTGAATTAATTTTTACTGAGTTAAATTATTTCTGCTGTGATTTCACTCTCCAATAATTAAAAATATTCAGCATTAGCCATTAAAAAAGTTAAATTGCTACCCTTGCCATATTGCTCTCTTAAATATATAAGAAAAATATTTTTGTATAAAGATATTTTGAACAAAAATTTAAAAAATCCATATCATGTAATTGTTTTCTTTAGTCTTCTTTTTAAATCAGTTGTTATAATTTGTTCTTATAATACTTTAAACAGCAGCATAATGTTCCAAGTCTCATCTGCTGCTTTGCCCTGTTTGAAGCAGAGATAGGCAACTTTGGCAGAAGCAGAAAAGATACCCATCTTTGAGAGAAAAGCTCTTTTGATCAATGAGCATGATAGTATGAAAAAAATACATAAAATGCAATACATTCACCATATAAAATTAATAAGGGGAACTAAATACAATGTAAAGTTACAAATATTAAATCTATAAAAAAATCCAACTAAACCTATACAGGTAATCCTCGGGATACATTCAGTCACTTGATGGCTACTCAAAGTTACGGCAGAACCTTTATATGAGTCTGTTTCAAACTTATGGTGGCTGCAATGACCCTGCGGTCATTCATACTTATGACCAACCACAAGGATCCCACTTTTCACTTTTCCCTCCCCCCCCCCCCCCCCCCCCCGATCCTGTCCTGACTGCAGCGCTGCTCCCCATACCTCCTGGAAGCAGCTGCCATTTTCAGCGCCTCAACAATTTCTTGCAGAAATGGCAGCTACTTTCCAAGCTTTCTACTCCGCTCAGCTGGCTGTTGAGAGATTGCAAACCTTTCCTGGCTCTTGCTAAGCTTTGGGAAAGCCAGCCGCCTGTATACAAAGGTGCCAGCTGCAGGATGAGCTTCCCCAAGTTTTCCCCTTGCTTAAGTGTTGCCTGTAGGACAGCTTTTAGGACCCAACTTCTGCTGTGGTCATTTGTTGCGCTTTTGTGCTGTAGCTGCTTTTTCTTTTGAGCTAGATTTTTTCCCCCAGCTCTTCCACACAAAAACAAGTTGCAGAAAGTTTTTTTTTCTTGCATCCATCCTTCCTTTCCTCTGCTCCTCAGCCTGGCAGTCACTTGTCAAAGTAAGAACTTAAGAGTTTTTGTCATCAACTTGCCAGACCGACAGTAAATTTAGCAAATGGGATCGAGATTGGAGGGCAGAGGTGGAGTTTACTTTCAGCACCTTGGGATAGGAGGGAACTATCAACAAGTATGTCCTCCCAGGTTTTTTTGTTTGTTTGTTTCTTCATTGAAATGTGGGTTTCTGGAGGAGAGAAGGGGTTAAGCAAAGGAAATGTTGCTCCTCCCAATGACCAGCTGAGGGGGCAGAGATTCTTTTCCACAGAGGCTTGTTTGGAAGCCTCTCTGGTATTGGAATATGGCACTAGCATTAATCTAACCGGGCTGTTCCCCGATTGGGATGTTTCTGCTTTGTAAAGCCATTTGTTGCTCGTCTACCTCTGAATTCAATAAGGTGGCAGGCTTCCCAGGACTTCTCTCACCCATGAAGTATCCCATGCTCGCTTAAGGACCCATGTACTTGAGTAACTGGCACTGGGAGAACGGGCTGGGAGCCATTAAGTGAGGCTGTCTCACTTATTGGTTGTCACCACTTGTGACTAATAATCAGGCTCCATTATGTTTGTAGATCGAGGACTACCTGTAAGCCTACAAATTTATCAATATGAAAAACAAAGTATTATCCTAATGTATTAAGTAAGGTGCAATAAAATTTTGTATGTAAAATTTTATGTGTAGTAATGCAATATTTAGTAGGTATATATATTCTTATGGACAATTAAACAGATATTCCCTTTTGATATCTATAGGCAATGTAGCAGTAATTAGAGATATTCAAGAAGACTCTACAGTATCACTTATCTCAAACAATACATATTAAAGATGAAATAAGTCTGAGTTCCCTAGACAATTTTCTAATAGCATTTTTCTTTAGTCTGCGAGGCAAAGTTACAAGAGCAAAATATTGTGTTTGGAAGATGATAAGGGATATTTGCATAGGCACATAACACATTAAAAATAGGCAACATTGAGAAGTTTCTTCTGCTAAGTTTTGGAGATGAAAATTGGGGCTGCAAAACGGAGGCAGAGGTCACAATCTCACTACAAATCATAAACTGCTACTCATGTTTTAAAGTATTGTACGCATTTATAGAGCCCTATACATTAGTGCATAGATGTAATATCCAGGATTGGTGATGGCTGATGGAGTATTTTTGAAATAGTATCAGCACTTTTGCTTTTGCCTTTTTGCAGCAACTTGACTGATGCCATCTCCAGAGCTCTTGACAACATTGGTCGGGTATATGCCCGTATGGGCAACTTTCAAGAAGCCATTGACACGTAGGTGGAAATCAAACAGTGATAAGACCTTTTGCCTTCTGCAATAATAGTATTGACCATTTTGTCCTATTTTAACTTCACCTGATTATAAATGATCAAGGAGAGCAATGTCAATTAAAGAAAAGTAATGATATATTAACAGCTGTTAGAACTGATTTGTGCCAGGGGTCAATGATGGGAATCCAGGTTAGTGGGAACCTGTAGCCTCCAAATGCTATCCCATCAATCCTAGCCAACACAAAATTATATCATTGGGAGATACAGGGACACCCTCACTCAATCCAATAAATCTCCCAAAGTATGAGAAGATATAGAAAATTTAATGTTAAAAGCTGAAACTGTTACATTAAATTTTTATTATTATTATGGAAACTTGAAATTGTTCTTTTTTTTCTGAAAACTGGCTTGCCATTCATGGATGCTACTAACTAGCAGTAGGCTTGAGGATAAGAATTTTTGTATAATCCCCGTCACTGAAAAAAGATAAGATTTGTCTCCTGAAGTCTTAGCTGCCAACTCCCAACTGTCAATCATCATATCAATCATCTCTCCTTTAGACCTATACAGTGGGGCAAAAAAGAATTTAGTCAGCCACCAATTGTGCAAGTTCTCCCACTTAAAAAGATGAGAGAGGCCTGTAACTGACATCATAGGTAGACCTTTCAACTCCCTCCAAAGGTTTTCTATGAGATTGAGATCTGGAGACTGGCTAGGCCACTCCAGGACTTTGAAATGCTTCTTACGAAGCCACTCCTTCGTTGTCTGGGCGGTGTGTTTGGGATCATTGTCATGCTGAAAGACCCAGCCAAGTTTCATCTTCAATGCCCTTGCTGATGGAAGGAGGTTTGCACTCAAAATCTCACGATACATGGCCCCATTCATTCTTTCCTGTACACGGATCAGTCATCCTGGTCCCTTTGCAGAGAAACAGCACCAAAGCATGCTGTCCCCCCCGCCCCCCTTGCTTCACAGTAGGTATGGTGTTCTTTGGATGCAACTCAGCATTCTCTCTCCTCCAAACACGACGAGTTGTGTTTCTACCAAAACAGTTCTACTTTGGTTTCCTCTGACCATATGACATTCTCCCAGTCCTCTTCTGGATCATCCAAATGCTCTCTGGTAAACTTCAGATGGGCCCTGACATGTACTGGCTTAAGCAGGGGGACGCGTCTGGCACTGCAGGATCTGAGTCCCTGGCAGCATAGTGTGTTACTGATGGTAACCTTTGTTACGTTGGTCCCAGCTCTCTGCAGGTCATTCACTAGGTCCTCCCACGTAGTTCTGGGATTTTTGCTCATCGTTCTTGTGATCATTTTGACCCCACGGGGTGAGATCTTGCATGGAGCCCCAGATTGAGGGAGATTATCAGTGATTTTATATGTCTTCCATGTTCTAATTATTGCTCCCATAGTTGATTTCTTCACACCAAGCTGCTTGCCTATTGCTGATTCAATCTTCCCAGCCTGGTGCAGATCTACAATTTTGTTTCTGGTGTCCTTTGACAGCTCTTTGGTCTTCACCATAGTGGAGTTTGGAGTGTGACTGTTTGAGGCTGTGGATAGGTGTCTTTTACACTGCTAACAAGTTCAAACAGATGCCATTAATACAGGTAATGAGTGGACGACAGAGGAGCCTCTTAAAGAAGAAGTTACAGGTCTGTGAGAGCCAGAAATCTTGCTTGTTTGTAGGTGACCAAATACTTATTTTCCACCATAATGTGCAAAAACATTCTTTCCAAATCAGACAATGTGATTGTCTGGATTTGTTTTCTCATTTTGTCTCTCATACTTGAGGTCTATCTATGATGTCAATTACAGGCCTCTCTCATCTTTTTAAATGGGAGAACTTGCACAATTGGTGGCTGACTAAATACTTTTTTGCCCCACTGTAAGGCCCCACCATTTTAATCGCAATGTCTAATCTCTGAATGTCAGGATTCACCCTTAGGAAAGTTGAGAGATGTGTTACGATTGTATAAATGGAAATCAGGGATTGATCCTAGGAGCGTTGATTATACTGTTACTGTTTTGGGCTTGGCAGAAGCTTTATGGGAGTCTAGAAAAGTATTTTTAAAGGCTAATAAATCTTTACATTTCTTTTTTTGCAAAGCTGGGAGGAAAAGATTCCTCTTATGAAGAGTAATTTGGAGAAAACTTGGCTATTCCACGAAATTGGCAGATGCTACCTAGAACTCAACAAAGCAGCTGAAGCTCGAGATTATGGTGAAAAGTCCTTGCAGTGCGCGGAGGAAGAGGGAGATATTGAGTGGCAGCTCAATGGTGGGGTACTGGTGGCACAGGCACAGGGTAAGTTCCTTTGCATAAGATTTACACCCAAAAATGTTTATCTTTACTGGCTGAACTGGGTCTCTTTTACATAGCAGATTTCCTTCTTCTCCATTCTTCATTATATAAGATAATCTCTACAGATATATTTAGCTTGTTGTGGTAGAGAAAATTGCCACCTATTATTCAATTCAGCAACTTCAGTTAGCCAAGTTATTGACAATCATATTCATGCTCACTGTTAAAATACAAATAGATCCAACTCAGATTGCTGTTTAAAACTACAGGATTGCTTCTATGTCTTGAAAACATAGAGATCTCTTAAACTTTAAAAGGATGAAGAGAGACAGCTAAACACCTAGACAATTGCTTTTAATTCCTGCATTCAAAAGAATTTGAACTAATGAACTCTGTTTTTATACAAAAGGGTAAAATCGTCAGTGATATTAAAAATTAAATACTAAATCCTGGGCAGTAAAAACTTAGTATCCTGTTCCTGCACCATACACAGTAATAGTTTGGAAATGTGTCACATGAACACTACATGTGTAAATTTTTCTATTCACAGTGAAACTGGAGGATTTTCAGTCTGCAGTCACATACTTTGAAAAGGCTCTAGAGAAGGCAAAACGTATCCACAATGATGCAGCTCAGCAGGCAATCATCATTGTAAGTAATACAAAAATGGAGGCTGGGAAAAAATTGCAGGAAGGATTAGGACCAATGATTTATTTTCATGATAAGTTGATAAGATAAGTTGGGACTTTCCAAAGTGCAGCTTATTGCTGCTATGAGATTGAAAAAGTAAAATAGTACATGACATGTTTGGGAAGATAGTAAATCTAGATCATCACAGGAGGCATGAGGAAAAGCTATTATGAAAGCAAAAACATCCCTCCATTGTGCTACAATATCTTTGATTCTAAAAATGGAAGGAAATGCAGAATTAGTTATACAAGTAATCTTTGCATTACAACAGTTCATTTAATGATCCTTCGAAGTTAGAACAGCACTGAAAAAAGTGACTGAAGACCATTTTTCACACTTATTACTGGTGCAGCACCCCCTTGTGATTTACATTCGGATGCTGTCAACTGGTTCATATTTATGAGGTCATGTGATCACATTTTGTGACCATCTGTCAACTAAAGTCAATGCAAAACCAAATTTACTTAACAACCTGGGTTACTAACTTAACAATTGCAGTTATTCACTTAACGAAAGTGACAAGAAATGTCACAAAACGGACTTAATGAATTTCTCATTTAGCAACATAAATTTTGGGCTCAATTGTGGTTGTAAATTGAGGACTACTTGTATTTGGAGAAAAGTAATATTTTGCACATGAAACTAAGCAAAATATTGGGATATAGATAGATAAGAAGTGATTTCATAGGTTGCTTGTAATTTCTTGAAATTGCTGGCTGGCTATTGTTGGAGAACTCAACAGACCTCTTCTTTTGTTCTAAAAAATTAGTAAGGCTGGGACCCATATTCGTCAAGAGCTCCTACATTTTCCTTCCATTTCTGATCATCTGCTGCACAAGTAACCTGATCCAGCCACTTAATTGTTTCCCCAATTTTCCACTCATAGGACCATCAGAGTCTTTTGACAATTTTCTGATGACTGGAAGATGCCAGATAACTAGGTTTGAATTACATATGTGAATTTCCTTGTGCCACTGTCTTTAAAGAAACAAAAGAGGGTTCCAACTCCAATTCCCTTGCTTTTCCTGGTTAATCATATTTTACAAGTACACATATTTATGACAATGCTTCAATGTTTAAATTGTACACTAATGAAACTAAATGTGCAAGGAGAGTATCTCCTAAAACTTTTCTGAAGATTTATATAGCATTCAGACTATATTTTTTACCAGGCTTTGGATGAAGCCAACAAAGGGTTCATCAAAGAGTTGAAAGAAGAACAGAGACTTGAGAGGATGCGTGAATTAAAAGGTTGGTGTATGTACCAAATTGATTACAGAATATTCCAGGCAAACATATTCCTTCCTTCCTGGTTTTAGTCAGTTGTGGTATAGGAACAGAAGCTAGCTTGATGGTCCTTCCGTTATGAGGATTGATATTTCCACCCCACTGCTGGATTTTTAGTATCTGTAAGAAATTACTAAGAGGTCATCCAACAATTTTGGATGTGGTTGCGTTAATGTGCTAAGAATACTAATATATCTATTGGTACCTTGAATTGTGGGGAAAATGCTATTAAAGTTTTATCCTGGTGTCTAAAGGCTGTAAGAGTCCAGATGGAAGGCATCAGCTCAGATTTAACCCAAGCAAAATGGAGTTTCTATTTGTATATTGGAATTCTCTTAGGTACCAAGTGGTATCCCTGTTGAACAGGCATTACCTGTTCAGCTATAGGTTTGTGACTGAAGGAGTTCTTCCAGACTCAGAGCTTCTGCTTGAACAGCATGTAGTTGGGAAAACTTTTAACCAACTTTAGTTTATACACCAGCTGTTTTCTTACCTGGTACAGGCAGGATTAACGATAGTAAATAATATTTTCTGAATAGTTATTTAAACAGAGACAATGTGTTTTACATGGAACTCTGTTTAAATAACTATTCAGAAATTACAATTAGGCTAAGGCACCTTGTATCTTATTTGGCTCCCACTTTCAGAGCAAGTTGCACATATATTGTGGGCTGTGTACTGGCTACAGTCAAATAGAAGTATATGTGTTAATTTACAAAGCTATGTATGACTTGACAACTGAGTACCTATGGGACTTTCTCCTTAACTGGATTTTATATAGCCTCTTAGATATTGTAAGAAGGGCTTCTTTGTTGACCTATAGTTTTGGAATTTTGGGGAATCAATGTTAGACGATGCTGCTTTTCCATAGCAATTATGGATTCGTTTCTCCTTACCCCCTCTATGGTAGAAAATAGAGGTTATGAAGAGTCTTCAGTAATATCACTTGCATCTTCTTATCATTTTCTCTTTTACTTTGCTTTCGGTTTTGTTTGGGTCATTAAATCTTAGCCACATTTCCATAGCATAGCCTTTCCGAGATGACCAAAAATCAGCTCAGGGTTATAAAATAGATCATCCTATTCAACATATGAAATATGATTTCAAAAACTGAATAAAAATGCTACATTCCAATTTTTAAATCTAGATACTTCAGTATCAAAACAAGATTGCACAAGTACTGTTATAGCATACTATGATGCCTGTGGTCTCCTAGGAAAATAAAAAGCAATGAAAATGTGATAGCCATCAATTTAGCCATAATAAAAATGCTATTTTTGAGCTGTATTTTGTAACAGACATAGAAAAAAGAAGCAACAGTCAATAGTATTTCAGAATGTTCAGGGATCAAAAATGGATTAATTAAAATAAGTAATACATTATTAATCCTATTGTGCTGAGCAGAAAATAAAGGTTAAAATGTTCAAGTAGACAATTTTAATTAAAATTACAAAATCTCTGATAAGTCTCTATTACCTGCTTTGTAAATAAATACTACAAATGTATTGAATACATAATAATCATGTTTCAAAAAACCATGGGCAACATTAAATATTGGAATGCAATGATTTTAGATTCTGTATTAAAAGTGAAGGAATAAGCATTGCAGTTGCACAGAAAAGCTTGCCCTGTAGGTGGTAGTATTTCTCCAGTCTCTTATTATTTGTTGGTAGAATGAGGATTGTTGAGTAGCCTCCTGTCTTTGTATTCCTGATAAGTCAGGAATCTACATATCCTTATACCTACTGTCAAAAAGCAGTGGTATTATAGCAATGCATTGTAGAATAATATAGCTGCCTTCAAGTTCTGAACAGGAAATCAAAAACCATCCATTTATGTTCCCTTTATAATTGGACTCACTTTTGGGTTTTTTCCTTCCTTAGTAATCTTGCCTTTCTCATAGTTGTAAAATGGAAATATGGCTGAGAAGTCATAAACCTTAGAGTAGAGATGGATGTAAAAATTGAAATTCTATTATTTCCCAGAGTTAGAAGATGAGGAGGAGGAGGAAGAGAAGGAGGAGGCCCTCAAGAGAGATGCAGCTGATAAAGAAAAAAAGGAGGAAGCTGAAAAACCTGAATCTGAAGAAGTGAAAGAGGTATTACCCCAAGAAGAAGAAGAAGAAGAGGTATTACCTCAAGAAGAAGAAGAGGTATTACCTCAAGAAGGAGAAGAGGTATTACCCCAAGAAGGAGAAGAGGTATTACCCCAAGAAGGAGAAAAGGTATTACCCCAAGAAGGAGAAGAGGTATTACCCCAAGAAAGAGAAGAGATGCCTATGCCTGAGAATGGGGAACTACAACAGATGGAGGGAGAACCAGATCAAGGAGAAACTCAAAAGAAAGTAGAGGAACAGGAAAAAACTGGGGAAGAGTCTGAGAAAGTATTAGAACCTGACCCAGAAAAACTAACTGAAGAAACTACAGGATAAGACTGGTGAAAATTGCTTTTGGTTTGTAATTTAGGAACTGTTTTCTTGTAATCCATTTTGCCTCACAATATTTTCTCCCCACATTATTGCTTGTGATGTTCAGACTACTAAATAAAACACAAATAAAATAATTGTTGTGTATAATTTTATAAAGAGATTGCAAGAATATAGGAAATATATTTTCCAGGTAGGACTCTTATAAAAGTTTAACTAATTCAAATAAAGAGCAATAATTCTAAGCATATTTCATTTTATATTTTTATTTTGCTTTTCAACAAATAGCTCAACTAATTAAAATTAATCTTAGCTGCAAAACAGCTAACTGATTGAAGGATTCTCAAATCACTTCACATTATAAATCTGAATTTAGGCAAAAACAACAACAACATCTGCAGAATGAAATCTTTCAGTAATAATAATTTGGGATATTAAGTTGCACAAGAGATCATCTTAAATAAGCAATTTAGATGTGAGTTCTACACAGCTTTTGGAATTTCCTTCTGCAAAAGCTGAACCATATATTCAATACTTTTCTATGTAGAAGAGAAGATACTAAGAAATACATTTGTGAATGCATGCAAGTAAAATAAAAGCTATTCAGAACCTAATAGTAATAGACATCTGTATATGAAAATGCTGCTTGTCAGTATCATAATTCCTTGGTATGAATGGGACAATTGTATTTTTCTGGGCACTCATACATAAGAAATTCAGGAAATAAGTGAATTGTCCTTATCAAACTATTGTTGGGAATCAGCATTTTAGAAGTGGAGCTTTTTCTAGATTAAGATGATCCAAGACAGGTCTTTTAAACATATCCTACTTGCAAATTTCAAAAATCCTACCTTATCAATAACTTCCCTAAGCATAATAGTTTAGTTTGATTGCTTTGAGAGTTAGATAAGATACTTTTCAGAGTACAAGACATACTCCCCCCCACTAAAAGAGGGTGGAAATGTTGGTGCATGTTATACACCAAATACAGCATTTTTGGCCTCCAGAAAACTAGCCCCATGCATCACGTTTTTGCCAAAAACAGGCTTGGTTTTTTTACAAAAATTGTGCATAGAGGGTTTGGGAGACCTGCAAAGTGCTACTAGGGACTGGGCAGGGCAAAAATATGATGTGGAGGTGAAAAATAGGCCCCTTTTCCCCAAAAACTGCACTTTTGCCCTCCCCAACCTTTAAGAGCATTCTGTAGGCCTTCCAAACCCTCTGCGTGTTCAGTTTTTGGCTTTCCAAACACCACAGGAGTACCATTTTTGCTCTCCTCAGAAGCACTCTGCAGGCCTCCGAAACCCTCTGCATGGCTCGTTTTTTTGAAAAACAGGCAAAAAATGGGCCTGTTTTTGGCCATCCAAATCCCCCAGGAGTGCAGTTTTTGCTCTCTCCAGCCCTCAAGAATATTCCGCAGGCCTCCCAAACTCTCTGCACAGCCCATTATTTAGAAAAATGGGCCCGTTTTTTGCCTCCCCAACCCCCTGGGGGGGCTGTTTTTGCCCTCCCCAACCCCAGGAGCACTCTGCAGGCCTCCCAAACCCTCTGTGTGCCCCGTTTTTGCAAAAAAAAATGGGAGACATAGAGGGTTTGGGAGGCAGAGTGCTCCTGGGGACCAGGGAGGGCAAACTCTTTTTTTACTTGTTTACCTCTTCGAAATCTTGGTGCGTCTTATACTCCAGTGCATCTTATAGTCTCAAAAAATATGGTAAATTGACTGGAGAGATTAGTTCCAGAATCTGCCATTGCCTATATTAATTTACGCAAGATAGGCTGCTCAGGCTACATGTGACCTACCAAGTAGGCTTATGCAATCTGTGGGCATAAAAATGTTTGTGAGAAAAATAAATATCTATCTCATAAAGGAACATGAAAGATAGAAAGAGAATCAAACTTTTACAAAAATTTACTCTAAATAAATGCTTTTTAATTGTTCATAGTCTCCTTGCTCTTGTTCATTTATGAGATAGAGATTTATTTTTCTCACAACATCAATAAAGTTAACACCACTGTCCTGAAAAACATGCTGTTGAACCCCTCAGGCCTCATCACATCAGCTACTTCCTTTGTAGTCTGCAGTTATTTTTATCAATATGGCCCTTCCCCTTCTATAAATTGTACAGGCTTCGTCTGAATGCTAGTATTCCTTCCTTGAGTGCTCTTCAGAGGTGTATTGTTTTTAATTTTCAGTATTTCAGCAACATGTCTATGGAGATTCTCAATAATCCAGGTCATGATTGTCTCAAAGATGCTTTTTCAAAAAGTAATTGGACTTTCTTTGTTTTTCCTTGAAGAGGTTTTGCTTCTCATCCAAGAAGTTTCTTCAGTTCTGATGGTGAATGGAAGGATTTATATTTCTCAGTCACCTGGTCATTAGAACTCAAGTCCAGATGACTGTGAGGAATATAAATAATTCTACTCTCCACCATTCAGTCAGAAATTGAAGAAGCTCCTTAGATGAGAAATGTCTTCAAGGAAAATCTAAAAAAAGAAAAAGCACCTTATAGACATTTCAGCAACAGCCATGCGAGGTAGCAAGTTCTGAGAGCTGCAAGTCACTCATCAGCAGAGCCCACAAGTCCAGAAGGCTGGTCTATATACAAATAGGCATTCTATTTGATCGTCCCAGTAAGAGTCCAACATTCTCAAAAAATCCTCCTTGAAGTTAAAGGGATTTCCATGTAAGAAAGTAGAGGTCTTCAGGTTTAGAAAAGCTAAGCCATAATATTCAACAGTTGGTGTTTCATCTGTTGGCTAAGATTTTTAACTTGTCTTTCAGGAAAATATGAAGTCACAGGTTCCACATGTGGAACATGTAGAATTTGGAGAAAATGCAGGACTGTTTAGCCACTAGATAATTGTGTGATTATGTTCCTATATATAATGTACCCAATCTGTTTTCCATCCTTGTAAATTAAGTAATGCAACTTTGTTACCTTTTAGCAGCAAAAGCTCCAGCAAGGAAATGAGTTTTTTTAAGAGCCATGTGGCCAACTATTATGAGCAATATAACCCCAAACCTCTGAAGGAAACCTTGTTGGTGTATATTGTACAGTTTTAGGCAAAAAAAAAACCAAAACAAAACCCCTTGAGATATTTTACTTCTAAGCATTTCTTCATCTCCCATTTCATTTTTTTCCTGACAATTGAGCGTGTTTATTTTCTGTTGGGCTGTATGAGTTTATACTCCGGTGGATATATATTCTTACATTTTCTGTATCACTTCTTTTTGTAAATTTCGGGAATTCTCCACACTTTGCCTCCTTTTTCTTTAGTGACCTACACCCCCCCCCCCCATCACCACTATCTGAAGGCTTTCCTCAGCATACTTTGCTCTTAGGAGTGGGGCTTATTTTTGTTCCTTTTGCGTCCTCCCCTAGAACTGAAAAATCTCTTCCCTCCGCTCATTTTTTTTTATTTCTCTCAAAAAATGCAATAGAATAAACAAAACGCGGAGCTGGACAGGGCACAAACGCGCTATCACCCCTTGCTGCCCGGGGCGGGGGGAGGCGGGGGAGCAGATTAGCAGGCCCAGAGCTTCGTCTTCCCGTCTCTGTTGTACCAGGCGGGGATGGGAGGGCGTGGCTCCCCCGTTTCCGTTCCCCTTTGGCCTTATAAAAATCGCTTCGAGCGCGCTCCCTCCGCCTGAATGCAAAGAAGCCCGCCGGCGGTCTTGCAGCTGCCCAAGTGCCTGATTCCGGTACCTCGCCCCATCCCCTCGGTGGCGTTGCCATGGTGAGTTTGGGTGGTATGAATTCTGCTACTCCTGGAGCAGTGTTTCTCAACCTTGGCAGCTTTAAAATGTGTGGACTTCGCACATTGTTGGGCAGGGTAATTAGAGCTGAAGTCCATATGTGTTAAAATTGTTAAGCTTGAGAAACACTGCACTGGAAGACGCCACCTCCACAGACATTTTTTGCAGGATGAATTACTGGACGGATTGCTTTTTAGAGTTATTAAATTCTTTTATCTGTTGAACAGTGGGCATGAAGAGCATGGGGAACTCGAGATTCATTGAGTATAATATAGATAAGAAGCAGTCCTGCCCTGGTCCTCGCCCGAATGCAATTTGTGCGAGATAATACAAGGGGTGAAATGTTTTAAACTGGAAGGGCAACGAGAAGTTTGAGGTCTGATCTGGTGAGTAGAAGCAAGGGAGGTCCTGGATGTGCCCTGTCTTATTCAGCCCTTTGAAACTCTCTGGATCTGGATGGTTCTTCCTCCGAAAAAGAAATGGAATAATCCATTCTTCCCATGCAATATGTATCTGATGGCATTTGGCTGCACACAAGCAGTGGTAACTGTTTATCAGTTTCCTGCTTGGAGAAGATAGAAAATATGAACATAACTTGATCTGAATTTAAAGGGGAGGAAATATAAAGAGAGGTAATTTGAGGACAGGTATATGTCTAGGAAGAAATCCAAATCCCACATTGGGAATCCCATGATCACACCTTGCTTTACTCTCTCTATATTCTGGCTGGCAGGCTTTATGTGTGATTTGTCTGTTTGCAAAAGAATATATTTTTTATCTAGGATGGAACTTTTGTAGTGTTTTAATATTGCAAAAATACAGCCTTAATTTGGCGGGGGGGGGGGGAGGACTAAGTAATCACAAAATAAGTTAGCTTCAAACAGATTAAGTTGGTTGATGATGCTTCATCAATTTCAGTTGATTTATAAACCCGGAGTGCTATGAAATCTGGAGTTAATGTACTCCACAAAAGCATTCTCCAATCTGCTTCCAGGTGAGTGGACTTCAATTCCCCAAATTCTCAAAACTGGCTCTGCTGGCTGGACATTTTAGAAGCCCATATTCTGAAAAATATTAAAATCAGTTTATATTGATGGAAGATTTTTATTTTATTTTATAAGGTGTTTTTTTTAAGAACTAAGAATGCTTAGGAATTTACAAAGATGTGTCTATGTGTGGAGTTTTGGCAAAAATTCATTCAGCTAATTTTTGAAGTGTGTACTGACATGGATTGTGTAGCACTTATACACCATTTTTACTAGAACCATTCCCTCATTTTTGTATTTATAAATACAAAGTAATTTATAATACACACTAAATACAGTACATATTTTATTATCAGCCCTGCTCTAATTTCCTGATATAGCACTCATGCCTAATTTTCTTCCCTTCCTCAGTGGAATTCAGAATAGATTATTAATGTCTCAAGTCTGTGCATTTTCTGTACTTAGAATAAGTGGTGTGCAGAAGAGTACTGCTACAGATGCTGCACACTTTGGTTGACATTGCTTATATGGAGGCTTTTTCTTCTTCTTTATTCATGGTTGGCACACCCAGTGTGTATTTTGAACAATCTTGGTTTCCTGTCCCACATAAACAGTTAACCATCTGTACAAGCAGGTGGTTGATATAAAAGGGAAAGGCCTCTTTGTAAAGCTTCTCAAACTTTTACTGTCCTACAGGGTTTTGAAACATTGCAAGGAAAATGCTTACTTTCAAAACTTTCATAGTTTTTTTTAAAGACCAACCTATTTATATTAATCCTTCATTTTATATTTGTAAAACATTAATTGGCCTTATCTTACTTCAGGCAAACAAAAAAACTTGGCAACTACTTGGTGTCAAAAGTCAGAAAGCTTTTTAGGGGAATTCCATTCTACCTGATTCTACAGGGTTTTGAAACATTGCAAGGAAAATGTTTACTTTCAAAACTTTCATAGTTTTTTTTAAAGACCAACCTATTTATATTAATCCTTCATTTTATATTTGTAAAACATTAATTGGCACTATCTTACTTCAGGCAAACAGAAAAAAAAACTTGGCAACTTCTTGGTGTCAAAAGTCAGAAAGCTTTTTAGGGGAATTCCATTAATTCTACGTGAAACCCCAACTCTAATTGTTGGAAAACCAACAATGGCAGACTCTGATTTTATTTTGCAGTTAAAATACAGGGCATTTTGGTCACACACAATGAACACTGCAATAAATGGATTCAGGCAGCACAATGGTTTAAAATTGCCAGTTGTCAGAAGAGGCAGTTGCTTTTGCTTTTGCAATTGGAAAGAGCTTTGAAAGAGATTATTGACCATTTTAAGGTGGATAATTCTTTTTGTTTATTTATTTATAAAATGCCAAAATGGAAACATCAATGGAGAAAATCCAATAATAACTGCATATTTTAAAAATGCCTTTTATGGTGATTAACATATAACTATAAAATAAATATAAAAGAGGAAAATACCTAAAATATCTACATAATATCCATTTGGTATCAATATGGGATTCTGTTCTTAAATTTATTATTAAATCTGACCAATAGGAAATACATTTCTTCAACTTCTTAGTTTTAGAATATTAAAAGTTTTCAAAAATAACTAACAGATTCATATTCTGAAGCCATTACTTAGTACCAGTTTCTTTACATTTATGTAAGATTGCCTGCTTTGCAAAGCCCAAGACTTAATAGAACTTAAAAAAAAATTCTATGGTTTGGGAATATATATACATATATACATATATACATATATACATATATACATATATACATATATACATATATACATATATACATATATACATATATACATATATACATATATACATATATACATATATACATATATACATATATACATATATACATATATACATATATACATATATATATATATATATTCACAACCCCTGGTAAGCCCCAATTATGGGAGGAAGCTAACAGCTTCCATTATCTGTCAATCGGCTCGCCACAAGAGTCCATCACGACAGAAACCCAATATTTTTACTGTTGCCTTTGTTACACATTTTGTGTTATATTTGTGCTGATAAATAATAAATAAAGGGAGACTAGTATAGATCTATTTCAAGCTATTTAGCTCTCACTTGTGGCTTAATGGCTAAGACATTTGTCTAAGATGTAATATAGCACAAGTTCGAATCCCAACAAGGGTATGGCTAGCTTATATATATGCTTATTTCATTTCTTTCCAAAACTGTATTAATATATTTGATGATTTAAAATAAAAATAAATCTATTTTTTGGACAAGATCAAATTGTTTGAGTTTCATAGAAATCTGCCACAAAAATCTGATATCAATCTTTTACATTCCTAATCTTTAGAGCGTTCCAATAGACACAAATTATTTTTCTGATGGAATTTGTTTCATTCTTAAATCAAAAGAAGTAGACTTTATGTTATAATAACTGAACGTGTTGAGCTTCCAAGACTGAATATTCTAATATTCACATTTCAGGTATAGAATGATCTTAATCATTCTGTTTTAAAATTCAATTTAAATTTAAATTGCTAGTGTCATCCATCTTTTAAGGATCTAAGACTCTGAAGCTGCTAAATAATCTGTATATTTTGCCATGAGATGTTATGGGTAAATCATATTTGGAACATAATTTCTAAAAGTCTATAACACTTTTATAATACAAGTTAATAGATTTATTTATTGTTAGCTCAGGCATTCTAGTAAAATTATTTTACAGGGTCATTTTCTTCTCTGATTCTGTATCCAAACATAGCCACTTATCTGGTAAGAACAAATATGTCAAGCAGTTTTCAAGACTAGAAACAAAAAAGACCTATTTAATATACTGGACCTTAAAACCTGCCAACATTTCAGAGGGATTACACATTTATTATTTAAATAGGTCAAAAAGGACAATATTAAAAAAAGTTTTGATTCCAGAAAAGTGTCAAAGTCAAAATAAAAGCCCTGTGGTTCTGAAAAGTTGATAAGTTAAAGCTGGCTTCATCATAAGAAAACCTCAGTTTGATCCAAATATATTTGAGGAGCGTTGGCTTGCCTGAATTTTTTTCTCATTTTTTTTAAATTTAAGAGTCATTTATTTGACATTTATAGGCCGCCCTTTTCCCTGAGGGGACTCAGGGCGGCTTACAATTAATAGGAAGGGAGTGCAAGACAAAACACAAGAAAAAAAATGTGTGAATAAAAAAATAAACCAGTAAAACACAACATTCATTCAGCATTCGGGTGGGGCGAGGTTAGGGTCTTATCCCCAGGCCTGACGGGATAGCCAGATCTTGAGGGCTGTGCGGAAGGTCTGGACGGTGGTGAGGGTGCGAATCTCCACGGGGAGATCGTTCCAAAGCGTCGGAGCTGCAATTGAGAAGGCTCTCCTCCGCGTAGTCGCTAGTCGGCACTGACTGGCGGATGGAATTCGGAGGAGGCCTACTCTATGCGATCTGATGGGACGAAGGGAGGTAATTGGCAGAAGGCGGTCTCATTTTTTTCTCATTATAGATAGTCCTTGATTTACAAACATTCATTTAGTGACTGTTTAAAGTTACCACAACACTGAAAATAGTGACTTAAGACTGTTTTTCACGCATATGAAAACATCATACAGCACACATTGCATCATCCCCATGGACATAGATGAGATCAAAATTTGAACACTTGGCAACTGGCTGGTGTTTATGAGGGTTGTAGTGTCCCAGATATCATGAGATCACTTTTAGTGACCCGGCAAGTAAAATCAACGGGGAAACCAGATTCACTTAATAATTGTGTTACTAACTTAACAACTGCAATGATTCACTTGACAACTGGGTAAGAAAGGTCATAAAATGGGGCAAAACTCTTGCTTAGAGTCATAAATGTTGAGCTCAATTGTCATAAGTCAAGGACTACCTGTAATTTTTCTTTGTGAAGTAGTGACACCTAACCTTTGGGGCACCAGGGACCGGTTCCATGGAGAGAAGTTATTCCTTGGACGAGGTGGGGTGTAGTTTCATGGGCTGCCTGTATCCTGCAGATGGGGCTTTGCTTGTTTGCGTGGCCCCGTTTCTGGCATGCTGAGGATCGGTGCTGGTCCACCTACTGAGGGTTGGGAAACCTTATAAAGTAATACATAACATTGGAATCTGTCTTAAAATATATATTTAGTCCAGGATGATATTCATTTTAGAATAACATAGGATAAAGTACCTTGGAATAACAGTGTTGAAAGGAACTTAGAAGGTTTTTGAATCCACCCCCAAACTCAAGCAGGAGGCCTATATCATTCTATACAAATGGTTGTTCAATCTCTTCTTGAAAACATGCACCCACAATATCTGGAGGTAAGCGGTTTTACTGATTAATTGTTCTCACTGTCAGGAAATTTCTCCCTAGTTACAGGTTGGATATCTCTTTAACCATGTTCTTGTTCTACCCTGAGGTGTTTTGGAGAGTTAGTTTTCTTCTCTGAGAGCCCTTCAAGTCCTCTCTTTGTTGGTCTAGATATATATAGTTCCCTAAATAATTCATGGTACCTTTCATTTTAATTACATTAATGTTGCCCAAGAGATTGAATGGAAGTATTAACCACTGAGTTATGTTTACACTCAAATTATTTTGGAGACTGGGTAATTTTAATACATCAAATGTTTCAATTACATCTGGTTCTTGTGGAACCTGAGTGGTTGAAAGAAAATTCAGAGAAAGAAGACTCCTGTAGACACATACCAGGCAGCATTATCCAATGTGTTTTTATTAGGAGTTATATATGATGGTGTATGTTAACACATGATATAGTAAGAAACAAAACTGTTCAGAATTGCAGATGATACCTGGAAAATAAGTCATGGCAAAATCTTCCCTTTTTTGTTCTGAAATGTTTTGTTGCTTATCCAAGTACTGTAGCTTTTTAAGTCAGACTGGAGGAGCTACTGGTACTTGGATAAGCAGTGAAAAGTCAAAACCAAAAAAAATGAAGTCCATTTGTCATGTCTCGGTTTCCAGACAACCCTATTTGGATGACTGAGAATCTTTATCAACACATTGCAAATGATAGTTTGCAATGATTGACAAAATATATTTAATTAGATGTAAGAAATAAGCAGATAATTAAATTTAGGCCATGAGATTATTTTTCAGACTTTCCATGCCTAGCTAAAAGTTGTGGTTGGAAACTAAATGATAAAAATATCTTTAAAAGCATTTTAAAACAACATTTTTACTTCTTGACTGTTTAGGAATCACATGTTATCTGCTATTTTTGAGCAGTTTTCCAAAGAACATGTGAAATTAGCCCATGGGGATTGTAATATTAAGCAGGATAAACAGTAATAGATTTTCAGTTTATTAGTTAAGGCTAGGCATTTGCTGCTGATTAGATTATACTCTCTGTTTTGTCTGGGTAATATTAAGTGTTCATTTGCTCTTAATATCTGCTACTACACAAGAGCAGATCTAGAATGGGCCAAAAATTTAATTTTAATAAAAGTTGATGTTTTTGTAACATTTAATAGAAAAATATATGTCTGTACAAAACTTTTTATGTCACTGTTTTCAAATTAAAATTTGCCTTCAATTCTATTCCAAGAAATAGATGGTGATGGAAGTTCCCCCTTATATCTGTTGATCACAGCTATGTCCATTAATCAGGATGCTGCATGAAAGCACAATCAATCAGATGAGGGACAATAAAGTTGGCTGCCTTCTAAAAGACATTTCAATCTGCTGAGAAGTGGAACTGAGATGTATTTTAGTTCCCCTACTGTTTAATATTTATGTAAATTCAGAGGTTTCTATTCTTACCCAAAGAGGATTTTACCCCCTTAAGCTCAGAGACAGATATATTTGGTAGTGCTGCTTTGTGCCAAAAATGCAACAATTCTCTCTCTTACACAAGTGAGCCTTAAGAAAAGTTTGCAGGCCTTAGAAGAATTCTTCAGGGAGGATTCTTACAATTAATTGCTTCAAGACTAAAATTATGGTTTTCCTCCAGAAGATCTAACTGCAATAAACATTAATGGTAATAGGAATTAACAAAATAGAAGTTCTGCCTTTCAAATATTTTGGAGTAATTTTTCAAGCCACTGGAAGATGGCAGCAACATTTCTACCAAAATACCTACCTATAATAGTGCCAAGGCAATAACAATCGCACTTAGACTTATATACTGCCCCATAGTGCTTTACAGCATTCTCTTGGCAGTTTACAATGTCATATATGACCCCCAACAATCTGGGTCCTCATACCTCAGAAGAATGGGAGACTCAATTAACCTTGAGTCCCATCAGGATCAAACTCCAGGTTGTGGGCAAAGTTCTGTCCACTGCACCACCAGGGCTCTTCAATTGTGGGCTTCTTTTACCCTAAAGCTGATAGATGCATACCTGCTATCATTAAACTTTTTAGCTAGCTCACATGGTATGCTAGGTAGATTGCAGATGGTCTAAACATAGACTACAGTGATTTAAAAAAAAACCATGCTGTTCAATCATGTTGTGGTATTAAAGTCCTATAAATTAAATTCTAGTCAAAACAACTTCATAAACTATATTGTGTAGGCCCAACTCCTATCACCTTCCTCATTGTATTCAAGTTTGCTTTTATGTAGTTTTTTACTGTTATAACCATTTTGAGGGTCATTGATTGTAAATAAATACAATTTCAAACTACTACACAAAAACCTGGATTTTGTGAAGAAACGTATTTGCAAAGTTTGCAGTATTTGCTCTGGGGCTACAATCCCTGTTTATGGAGGGTGGGAACCCCGATCCTTGGCCACTGAGATTGATTAATCTCAGTTTCTCTAAGATGACAAACTTTATATCCAATTTTATAGTATTCATTCATACTCCAACCATAAATGCTGTTATCAGTTCCATACAAATATATAATTTTGTTTAAAAAACAAAAACAAATTGCTAAACAAAGGAGGGGATATATCTATTTAGAAAACCCTGAAAGACAGTTTGCATAATATGAAAACCATATTTTTAATTCTATCTCATAACCTGCTAATTTTTTGAGCAAGAGCGATATGACATCTCTCTGCCTTTATATTCTGTGGAAAAAAAATACTGAGGGAGAATTGATATGCAGGCAGTAATGTACAAAGGAAGCACAACATATATTCAAAGTAACTATGTAACTTAAAATGTTTCTGTATAGTACTAAGCAAATGCAGTCAAATCACAGTATATTTTGAAGAAATACTATCAAATATAAAGACATTCTATTTCAGATAATTTATCTTAAAATGAATGATATTTGAATTGATCATAAGTAGTGTATTGTTTATTTTGATGGGATTGAACCACGAATAGTTTTCTCCAGTTTAGAGATAAGAAAAGAAACTAAATTTGTAATCCATTCAACTAGCTACACACTTATTGTTATGATTGGGGGAGGAAGGTGATAGGAGTTGGGCCTACACAATATAGTTTATGAAGTTGTTTTGACTAGAATTTAATTTATAGGACTTTAATACCACAGTGAACAGATTCCACAAAACACCTTGGAATTATATCATACCTTAAAATATTTATCTATTAATTTATCTTTTTTTCCAACAACAAAATTGAAAAAGCTGAGCCTAATCCATGTCCATAGTAGATGAAAAGTGTGAATGGGTAAAATACAAATAGTTCACAATATCATAGATGAGTTAACTTTCAGTATTTCTCCAGTGGAAAGTCAATACTGCAATTTGGACATTAATTACGCTACCAGCTATATCAACTTCCCTCAATCTGGTGTTCTCCAGATATGTCTTCTATTCCCTTGGTAAAATAATCTTGCTTGTGAGGATTATGGATTTGAAGTACCACATATTTGGAGAAACAACATTGGAATGGGCAAACTAGGTGTTTCTGTAATTATTTATGGATACTGTAGTTGTACTTTATTTAAGCATCAAGAGAGATGATCAAAGATATGAATTTATAGTTTTTTTGTTTTATAAGTTGAGTTGACTTCTGAGAAGTAAACTCTGCTAGTAAAATTTTATTTACTGATAGTGAATGAGAATGATTTTTAATTCATTCAGTGGAGGAATTTTACCAGCTGGTAAAATATTTATTTTTTACATCACAGTGGTTAACAAAATGTAGGTAATAAAAATGTTATGGACTTATTTATAAAGCTGAAATAAAAATTATAAACACCCACAGTGAAAATTATGTAGTGTCTAAATAAATTTGTTTTGTTAAAGATTGGATATATTGAATAACAGAATAACAGAGTTTGAAGGTACCTTGGAGATTTTCTAATCCAATATCCGGTTTAAGCAGGAGACCCCATACTATTCTAGACAACTGGCTGTCCAATTTCTTCTTAAAAACCTTCAGTGTTGGAGCATCCACAGCTTCTGAAGGCAAGCTGTTTCACTAGTTAATTGTTCTCACTGCTAGGAAGTTTCTCCTTAATTCCACGTTGCTTCTCTCCTTGATTAGTTTCCATCCATTGTTTCTTGTCTTGCCTGCTGGTGCTTTGGAAAATAGGTTGATCTCTTCTTCTTTCTGGGAGCTCTTCAAATATTGGAATATTGTTATCATGTCATCCCTAATTTTTTCACTAGACTATACATAACCAATTCCTACAACCGTTCTTCATATGTTTTAGCTTCCACTCTTTAATCATCTTTGTTGCTCTGTTCTGCACTCTTTCCAGAATCTCAGCATCTTTTTTATAATATGATGACCAAAACTGCATGCAGTATTCAAGGGGTGGTCTTACTAAGGCTTTATAAAGCAGTACTAGTACTTCACATGATCTTGATTCTATTCCTCGGATCTAGGATTGCATTAGCAATAGCAATAGCCGTTAGACTTATATACCGCTTTCAGCCCTCTCTAAGCGGTTTACAGAGTCAGCATATTGCCCCCAACAACAATCCGGGTCCTCATTTTACCCACCTCGGAAGGCTGGAAGGCTGAGTCAACCCTGAGCCGGTGAGATTTGAACAGCCGAACTGCAGTCAGCTGAAGTAGCCTGCAGTGCTGCATTTAACCACTGCACCACCTCGGCTCTAAACAGCATTAGCTGTTTTGGCTGCTGCTACACATTACTGGCTCATATTTAAGTGATTGTCAATTAGGACTCCAAGACCCCCCTCTCTGTTATTTCTATTGAGCCTAATTTCACCTAATCTGTACCTGCACATTTGGTTTTTCTTGTGTAAGTGTAAAACCTTACTTTTCTCTACATTAAATTTCTTTTTCAAGTCTGTGATGGTCCTTCTGGATCTTGACCCTATTTTTTGGGATATTGGTTATTCCTACCAATTTATTGTCATCTGCAAATTTGAGGAATTCCCCTTCTATTCCCTCATCTAATTCATTTAAGAAGATATTGAGTGCACTGGACCTAAAATGGAACCTTGGCGTACCCCACTGCTTACTTCCCTCCATATAGATATAGTTCCATTAAAAAAACAACAACTAGGAACCATCCAGAATGAATGTCAAAAGACTGACAAAAGCAGTTTTGTAACAACTTATGAGAAGTAATTTAGAATAACATTTCAATGAAAGGAAACACTTGTTTTTTTGTATATGTGAAGCCACATATTATTCCCCCTCTAAATGCTACTTCTCTTATTAAATCAGCTGGTGTCCTCAATTATTTCCTTATTTTCCTTTGACTATGTCATCCTCGTCTTGCAAGATAAATTTACCAAATATTACAAACCAATCCAGCCTAACTGAACTGCAGCTTTGAGAATACTCTTATGGAAAGAATTTTTTCAGGCAGCTGGGCTGTGACTGAGACTGTGTGTGTTGACATCCACAAATCTGGTGAGGAAAAATAGCATAATGAACGGCAGTATCACTAAAACTGAGAACTTATTGAATTTGAATGCCAACAAAAGGTAAGAGTTTTGATTCGAAGGGAAATATTATCTCCCATAAATTGAGCTTGAGATTTTTCAGGCAAGAGCTATAAAATCAGCTTTCAAATGAGAAAGTTAAGTTCAGAGATTATGATGACATGGGTCTTTGTGGGGAGAAGCAGAGTAAATGATGACACATATAATTATATATAATTATAATTTTGTTATAATTTTGTACGAGGGTGAGTAGAACTAAGCTGCTGAGTGCTAGCTATCAGTTCCTCCATGATTGCCTATTTGTGGGATAGGCAGGGCAGGGGTGGGGTATGTGTGTGTGTTCCTATGTGGCACAGAATGGAACAAATTGTTCTCCTGGAAATGAATCCAAGTTCTCCTCTTAAGACAGGCTTGTGTGGTACCATTGTGTGCGTCTCCTCCCACCTGTTTTAACACAAGCTTGCATTATTTCAGTTCCATTGCAAAACAATTTGTACTTGCAGTGGTTTCTCCTCCCCCTTCCATTAGTGTTACTTTGTTTTGTCTTTAAAAAAAAAACAACTATGGTAATTCAGACAGTTGGCTTTTTAAATAATATTGCAGTAGTATTTCATATGCTACTTCAAAACAGCATAATCTTCACTGTGGTTTGGAACTCAGAGTAGATAATAACATAGATTTTATTGTAATTTATTTTTTAGTTTCAGAGATTTGTGGCCAATGTTCCTTCCCACTTGCTCCTCCCCCCTTCCTCCCTCTCTTTTTTCTTCCTTCCTTCCTCCCATTCCCTAATTGTCAGCCTTTTTAAAGTTCTCATTTTAAAGTATTTTCTGTCCCCTTTATTATTTTCTGATAAAGTGTCTCAAATTAAGAATTTGATACACTTTAAAAATACTTCTAATAAAAATAATAAACTTGTTTCCTTTAAATGACAATGAATTCAATATACAATAAAAGTGGTGGCCTTCTAATAATTGCTGCGTTTCTTTTCCTTTCTTAAGCATTTTGTTCAGTTTAAACGTTATTTGCTGATCCAGCATCATCTCAGAAGCTCAGAGAAGGTAGTCTTTGACCTAAAACAGTTCATTTAATGACTGAAATTACAATGGCACTGAAAAAAAGTAACTTATGAAGGTTTTTCACACTTAAGACCATTGAAGCATCTCCACGGTCATGTGATCAAAATTTGGATGCCTGGCAACTGGCCCATATTTATGATGGTTGCAGTATGCTGGAGGTCATGTGATAATATTTTACAACCCACTGATAAGCAAACTCAATGGGGAAGCAAAATTCACTTAACAACTGTGTTATTAAAGTGATTCACTTAACAACTGTGGCAAGAAAGATTGTAAGATGGGACAAAACTTACTTAACAAATGTCTCAGCAAATTTGGAGCTCAGTTATGGTCGTAAGTCAAGAATTACCTGTACAAGAGGTACAGATGGTAGATGGTAGCTAAGTTACTTCCTTTTTAATAAGCAACAAAAGAGCTCACTGGAGAAAATAAATGTGGCAAATTTATAAGGTATGTATGTATGTATTTTTGGCTTAAAGGGTGGTCGGAGCTGCCATCTTTCTATAAATCTTGGTATGTGTGTATGGAGTGCTGGCTTTGTTTCAGTAAGTGGATTGATTGGCTGTGGCTGTATCATGATTGGTAGATTGGTGCTGATTGGTGCTGGCTGTGTGTCCGTTGTTGTTTTGTGTTGTAACTGCCTGGGTGGTGGGTGGGGCTCATTTGTTGACTAGGGCTGGTTTCCAACATTGCTAAGACAATCTCAATCTTACACGGGAAAAGACCCGAATACAAGACCAGCATACCTACACTCATGAAAATTTATGAAAACAAATATACATACATACATATGTATGTACGTATGTATGTATGTAGTCCTCAACTTATGACTGACTTTGCTTGTCAGACGGGATTAAAGAGAGATGCAAAAAGAGATCACATGACCCTGGGACAGTGCAGCTGTCATAAATATGAATCAGTTGCCAAGTGTCTGGATTTTGATCACATGTTCCTTGGGGATGTTGCAATGGTCGTAAGTATGAAAAATGGTCAGAAGTCAGTTTTTTCAGTACTGTTGTAACTTTGAATGATGACTAAATGAACTGTTGTAAGTTGAGGGCTGAACTTCATATGAAGTATATACAGAATTGGGCAAGCTCCAGCCTTACAAGACAACAAACCTTCCACAGCACAGCACAAGTTGGCTATATGAATTGAACTGCAGACCTTATAACCTTCTACTAGCCAATGGACAGGTAGTTACACTGGTCATGAAAACTGAAGGGCACCAGACTGGGAAAGGTAGGTCCAGGATTTTGCTACAGCTGACTGAAAGGGCTGCTACTTCTGGAATGTACCGAGCTCTTCTGTGACATAATAGTGCTATTTAAAAGCCATCACTAGGCCATTTGTGCTCATCTGAATAACCAGCAGCAGGAGGAGCAATAACAAAAAAAATAATAATTCCCCCCTTCAGTTGAGATTGAAAACAGTGGCCTATTATTAAGGAGAAATGATGGTATCTCTCTCTGGAATGTTCCAATAGAATCACACAATTATTCTTTCTTTCTTTCCCTCTCTCTCTCTCTCCTTTTTGATTTCAGAACAAAGGCTTCGCCCGGAAGAGCCACGTGTTCCTGCCAAAGTTTTTTAAGAAAATGTCCTCCCAGCCCAAGGAGCGCCCTGAGAGTTTGCAGTTCCCCTTTCTGGATGATGATGAAACGATTACCACCATTCTGGAATCAAAAACTTTTTTTGTTCTCCGAGGTTTACCAGGCAGTGGAAAATCTACCTTGGCGCAGGCCATCCAAGACAAGTATAAGAATGCTTGCAAAATCATTTCAGTTGATCACTATAAAATCCAGCCTGCTATCAGGAGTGCCATTCCTGATGATTACAACAAGGTGGATGAGGATCTAGCTGACTATTGCAAGCGTGACATCAGCGTGGTGGTGGTAGATGACACCCACCACGAACGGGAGCGGTTAGAGCAGCTTTTTGACATTGCAGACAAATACCGCTACAAAGTCATCATTGTGGAGCCCAAAACCTCATGGAAAATGGATTGCTTGCAGCTCAAGGATAAGAATCAATGGAAACTTTCAGCTGATGAGCTAAAGAAATTGAAGCCCAGTTTAGAAAAGGATTTCCTCCCCTTGTATTATGGATGGTTTTTGAGCAAAAGGAACTCAGAGCACTTGAGGAAGACCGGGCAGGCATTTTTGGATGAGCTTGCTAATATTAAAGCCTTCAAAAAAGAGTCCAATAAATACTGTGGGTGCTTCCCCCCTTCCCTGCTTTTTTATTTATAGAAAATTGGCTGCCTACTAACTTAGATGTATAATCCTTTTAATGCTTCTCAGGCTTTGCTAATATGCTCACTCTAACATAATTTGCTGAAGCATCCTTAAACCTCATCTTAGAAGCAAAAAGAAAAACCATTCCATGCTAATTTTTTAGTTTGTATGATGAATCTGGGAAACCTAGGGATATTGTTTTGATTTCCTTTTGTATTCCACACTGCTTTCTCAAAATTGTCACTAGATAATGAACCTCCAAGGAGAAAGCAAGATCTATCACATAAACCATTTTTTTTTTAAAAAACCATCATTCTTAGAAAAATATTTTGGTAAAGAGCAAATGCACAATCTTCCCAACATTCTGTTTGCTTTAAAACAAATAGCTGATTTTTATGTGTTTTCCAATGATGCACCAAATAATACTGTGAGTTCTTGCATATTCCTATCCTAATTTCTGGATTCATCCTCCAACTGTCATTCTATTCCCTTACTTGACTGCCATCTGTTTCTATGCACTGAAAACTCATAATGTATTTTCATTTCTGCATATGCTTCTGCATTCTAGTATCCCTAAGAATCTCTAAATACAAACTGTTCTCCAAGCTCTAGAATTTGGTCTTCCAGATGTTGCCCACAAGTTCTTTGAACTCCATAAAATCATTGTGACAACCTTCTTTATCTATTCCACTTGCAGGAACCTTTGTTCTTGCTTACAGTTTTGGATCTAATGCCGTATAGCTAGTAGATCCTCATATACCTGTAGATATAGCAGATCTGCTAAATAACACCCATGCCAGTTCTGTTTTAAGGATTTGGTCTTCAGAATGAATTCATCTTCCTGACCAGATTATGCTGGGGGGGCAGAGTTTTCTTTTAATATAATACAGCATATTTAGAGGCAGCTGAATTAGGGAAGTCTAACTTGAAAGGGACATGGTGGCTCAGTAGCTAAGACACTGAAGTTGGCGATCAGAAAGGTCAGCAGTTCAGTGGTTCGAATCCCTAGCGTCATGTAATGGAGTGAGCTCCTGTTACTTGTCCCAGCTTCTGCCAACCTAGCAGTTTGAAAGCACGTAAAAAAAGGAAGTAGAAAAATAGGAACCACCTTTGATGGGAAGGTAACAGCATTCCGTGAGCCTTCAGTATTTAGTCATGCTGGCCACCTGACCACAGAGACGTCTTCAGAAAGTGCTGACTCTTCGGCTTTGAAGCTGAGATGAGCACCATCCCCTGGAGTCAGGAATGACTAGCACATATGTGCGAGGGGAACCTTTACCTTCAACTCGAAATATCTTACCTTCCTTCTGTGTCAAACTATAAATGCAAGCAACATTGTAGTAGGCAAAAAACAGATGATACTCCCATCATTTCTTCCAACCATCAGAGTAAACTGTTTAAAAATATTTAAAGAGCACTAGCTTAGAGAAGGCTATAATTGACTAAATGTCATTACCTTCATTATGCATATGGTATTCATTCTCCAGTACTTCACGGTTCTTTGGCTAATATAGAGAAGCAAAAACACTTTGTTTTTGAAACAGATTTAAGAGAGATTTCCAATATTAGGAGAGATTAATTTTCTGATCTGCCGCACAGAAGCTGTGTGCTATTTAACATACAAACCTGTGCGCAGTCTCTGTTAATAAGTCACTCTCCTCTTCATTTTATTTGTTTAAACTGTGGAGGATTAAGCTGGTTTAGATACTTTTAAAACTTTTTTGTTTCTATAAAAGCTGAGCTTTGTGAATGCTAAATCGTGCCTTTTCTGTGAATGTTTCTGCATCAGCAGTAACATAATTCTACTCTAAGGCTCTCATTTTCCATCATTATTCATCCTTGGAATTTGACTTGAAAATATTATCACCTATTCCTCCCCGCTCCGAACTAACAAAACTAAACATATCAAATGTAATCTACACCAAATATATAACCATATTCCTATGCCAAATTTTGGTAGGTTTATAAGCTAAGTAATTTCAAAAGTCATTTCTAAATTCTTTCTATATGGCTGATGTCAGTTTCCACAATATTAGTTTAAAAGGCCATAGGTGTTGGGGAGATAGCAAGTAAACTAAATTAAAAATAGGTTTTAGCCTAATGTTTTTTAAAGCTTTTTTTCAAAGAGAATGCTGGTTGGGGAATTCTGGGAGTTGTACTCCATATATCTTGAAGTTGCCAAGTTGCTTAACAGTGGTCTAAGCTTAATAGCCAGTTAAAGATTAAAGAGAATCATGTCCCCCCCCTCCCCAAATCATGGTAGTAGTGAGTGTCGCTAAAGATGGGAACTGAGAGTTCTTTAAATAGCAGCTCCTTCCTATTAATGGAAGGCAAGTAGTGTTGGGTAAATTTGCCATACCAGATAATGTTGGATTGAAATTCCTATAATCCAGCACTAGTGTGGGGAATGTTACACGGGGAGGTAGGAAACGCACAGCAAGAAAATGGAGGATGCAGACATTGTTATGCCACTTGGGGAATAAAATGCTCAGTAGTGTTGAATGAAATTACGTATCTTTTTTATATGTAAACTCCATGGGCATTTTTGGCAAGAGTTCTCATCTCAAGTGGAAATATTTCTTATCTTGTATCATGATCTATCTTACCAAACTAATATTGCAAAAATAGTGTGAGGGGGAAAAGTGCATTTAAAGAAAACTATGAATCTGAAACACTGAGGCTTGTTCTCTTTGTTGTTTTACAGTTGGGCAGCCCCCTGAAGAACCCAAACTGAAAATTGATCTGACCAGCTACTTTGTGAAAAGGCCTCCAGGGGTTTTGCACTGCACAACTAAATTCACTGACTTTGGGAAGGCTCCAGGAGCAGATGACTATGCACAGCAAGATGTGAGAATTTTTCTTTTTATGCTGATGGAAACATGATAGCATGTAAAGTAATTTTTCAAGCTGATTTTATGTGGGAAAAGTCCAACTTCCTTACTCTCTTTGAATTATTTTAAGAGAGAGAAATAGCGTATTTTCAAAGGAATCTGAATACCCCTCCCATTTAAAATTAATATTGTCAGCATTCGGGCACTGTGCAAAATTGTCAGCATTTAATGCACTAGGTAAGATAAATTTTCTTAAAAATAATAATTGGTATAAACTTGAAAAAAATGTAGTTCACATTATTTCCTAAACAATTATTACCAGAAATAAAGAATAATTATACATGGTACTATAGAATCTCTCCTTTAAAATTTCCTGTATTTAAATTACTCATTATAGAAACATTCATTTTATAATAGATCAATTTTATTATGTAGACATTTTTTTTCAATTTTAGATTTTATTAACTGTAACCTTCCTTGAACATATTTACATAAAACATGTGACTATTCTTTGATCAAATTTAGTCAGGGTATCTATGTATGTGCTATGAGAAAATGAGAGGGAGACATACTTTTAAGAAACTCTTTGAGCATCTATTCATATGCCTCAAAGTATTATCACCCAATGGAGTTGAGTTACTTTTCACCTTATTCCCTACTTCCTCAGCTGTGGTCCATTCTAACCTAGAATAGATATCTGCCAAGTGATCCAGTTTGGATAGTCCAGATTGGGACAGAAATCTATTTTGGGAAGATTGTAGATTTGACTAAATCCATCATTAAAAAAAAAAAAAACATGCTCCTGAAAGTTTTTGTGGAAGCAGTTTCCAGTTTAAGCGCTGCTTTATGCCTGAAACAGCAGAGACATGCCAGTTGCCTGGGCTTATTTTGCCCACAAATGATAGAATCCTGGGTAGAGCTGGGTCAAGGGTGGTAGCAGCACTCAGTATATCCTCATGCCACAACATGCTAAAAGTCTTAGTGTTATCTGGGGTTTGGGTGGTGCAGCTGAGCAAAGTCCAAGTTCTACAGTTTCCAACTTGTTTATTGCTCCAGAAAAAGGCATTTCCCACAGCAATCCGATGTTTATTTTCATTATATCATTGATACAATAAGTCCAAGCAATAATATTGTGATACCCTGTTCAGATTCTTGTATTTTACAGAGGTCATGGGATTGAACTCGAATAAAGGTGTCCAGAAAAGGAAAACTGTGTTTAGCAGTTTCACTATATAGAGATGGTTTAATCCAGGGTTCCCCAACCTCTGGGCTATGGACTGGCACTTGGCCACAATCTGCCAGGAACTGGGCTGTAGAAGTGATAGAAACCCCATACGAATATGTACAGGATGCAGGCAGGAGGCAAAACCATGCCACCCACCCACCCCGGCCCCATGGAAAAATTGGTCTCCATGAAACCAGTTCCTGGCTCCCAAAAGGTTGTGGGGGGGCGCTGGTTTAAACTTTGATTGTGCACAGGAGGACATATATTGTTTGGGACCTAATTATTTTAAATTTATAACCTTCTTTTCACTCTGGAACTTGAGAGCGCCCATGTAGCTTTTCCTTTTCCCTATAATTCTGTGAGATATGTTGGATTAAGAGTGTGACTGATCAAAAATAATTATGGTAATGTCCTTGTTAAGAGTGGAGCTGAACATGTCTCCTGCATCTAGTCCAGTATGTTAACTGCTACACCACAGTAGCTTTGTTCTGTTGAAACTATCCTTTTTGGTATATACTTTTAAGGGGCAGCATAATCTGAGTATTTCCGTATTGCAAGCATTCTGACTAATGCAGCTAGAAGGCATTATGTTGCTTGCCATAAAGTTTTCATGCCCAACTGAAGGTGTTAGTAAACACTTAAGTAGCACACCTATAACTTCATCAGCCAAAATGTGACTGACTGATTTTCATTTTGGCCAATTATGTGAACCCACTATATATGGCCTACTTAAAAAAACACTCCATTATTCAGCAACATACAGTATTATAGTGTCTTGCATAGCCAATGAAAGGGCTATCTCTCCCCTATGAAAGAGAAATGGCTTTTTTCATAGAGGCCCAAGAGGGGAGACTCCTAATGATGAAATGAGAATATCCCAAGTGTGGAATATTTTATGCACAGGTGTACATTTGGGAGAATAACTTATTTGATACAAATCAAATATTTGCTTAAGTATTTTAATTTAGTTCATTTGTTGTCATTTTTACTGTGTCACTTCTTTTGACCATCAGTGTTTATTTTTATCTCATATTTTATAAGTCATGCATTTTATGCTCCTGCTCCTCTTCCCATATCTAAAGACAGTTTAGACATAAATAATAGCATGGAATGTTTAGATAAAGTTAACATGAGGGGCTGGTAATGTTTCTGAATTTCATAGTTCATAGGCAAATATACACATTCCAGAATAATCCTGCAGGATCCAATCTGAGCCTGTCACCGGCATCAGAGGTTGAATCTTCTGACCTTTTGCTGGAGTCCATCTTCAGGGAACTTCTCTCTACCAGAAGGTGTCACATGTCTACATGAATATGTCCACACATTCTGATAGAGGAGTTCCTTGAAGATGCATGAGTCTGAAGTCTAGACCTCTGGTCCAGTTGTTCCACTCAGATTGGATAGTTTTTTAAACATCCAAATCATACAATCCTAATCCAGCCTTCTCCAATATAGAACATTAATGACATTTGAACTACATCCCTGGCTGGGCTGGTGGGAATCCAGAGAGAGAGTCTTGATTTGAAGGTGTTAGGTGTGGCCAGGTTAATCTGAGTTGAATACCCAGCTTTTCTTAAGAGAAGTCATTTCTTTTGCAGGTTGTGAAGACTTCTTATGGAAAATCATTTTTCCTGACCATATCTGCTCTATTCATCACTCCAAGAACTGCTGGTGCCCGTGTGGAATTGAGCGAGCAGCAAATGCTTCTATGGCCCGGAGATGTGGATGTGCTACAGCCAGCAGTCAGCCTCCCAAAAGGCAGCCGAGCCCACATCACTCTGGGTTGTGCCAGTGGGATAGAAGCTGTCCAAACTGGCCTTGACCTCCTTGAATTTGCAAAACTGGAAAAGGCAGGGAACAAAGGCGAGGAGGTTGGGGAGATTGGTGGTGGAAAACTTTTGTCCTTTGGGAATGGAATGTGGATGCTTTCGCTTTCAAAAAAGATTGAGGTGAGAGCTATCTTTGGTGGCTACTATGGAAAGGGAAAACTGGTGCCAACTCAAGGAGGTAGCAAAAGGGGATCACCCTTTAATTCCTGTATCATCATCTAAGGGCTCTCGTGGTGTCTGCAGTCTTGTTTTCACATGGAATAATATGTAACCTTTTATAAACTCTTCCCCATCACAACACAAATGATAGCATCCTACAACTAAAGCAATTTCTTAATTCTAGTGATGTCCTTTTTAAAGAAATATTTCTTGACTTTCAGAGGCCTGGATTCCTCAGATGGAAAACAGCACTTTTTATACCTTTAAAATTAATACAACTGAATATATTCAAGCCTTTTGAGGTTTCCTTTTCTTAATATAGAGCCTTTACAAGTTTGCCAGAACTGGGTCTGTTCCTGTGCTGTAAATCTACCTGGTCCTTTACAGCAACGTTACTGTTACAGGAGGAGAAGGGAGCTGATTGTACCACTTCAGAGCAGAGGGAAAGCATAAGGGGCAAATAGAACCAACTTTTCTCAATGATTCTTCACATAAAAATTCCCTGAGAGTAGAAAATGAATACTATAGATAACTATAAAGACAGAACTTTACACCAGTGGTCCTCAACCTTCCCAATGCCGTGACCCCTTAATACAGTTCCTCATGTTGTGGTGACCCCCAACTATAAAATTGGTGTCTCGGTTCCCAAGACCATCGGAAATATGTTTTCTGATAGTCTTAGGCGACCCCTGTGAAAGGGTCGTTTGACCCCCAAAGGGGTCCCGTCCCACAGGTTGAGAACCACGGCTTTACACAGTTCTATTTTCAGCAAAAGTATTGGGAAGGGGATATTTGAAAGTGCGTGACCCCCCCTTTTGTATCCGCACATAATCTTTTCATTTGAATTCAAATTCAGGGTAGACTTAGAAAGTTTGGATCAATTATACCTCTGACCGTAGTCTGAAAACACCATAACAAAGTGAATATGATGTTGCAAAATATTAGACTTAAAATGTTCAGACTCACTTCCCAAGTTAACTACAGAGTAGCTAGTTGGATTCAAGGAATCTCAGTTGAGATTCAGAATCAAGGGTGGCCATCTGTAATCAATCTCAGCTTGATGTGAAGGGAAACATGTTACCTTTCTGGTTTGCGGTTGAATAGTCAAAGGATTTGCTTCTAAAATGAAGAATAAGTCCTCATTGTTTTGGTTGAGCATAGTAAGATCTTGCTAGTTAGTATTCCTAAGCAAGTACCAGCTGTCTTTTCCCAGATTTTTTTTTAATGGGAAGTGTGAAGCCTCCCCCGCCTTGCAATTTTATGAGTTTTTGAAACATATGTCAAGCATTAACAGAGGCCCATGCTTTAATGAAAAGATCTTGTTAATGTGCAACTCATGGTTTCATAATGTCTTAGTCTTGTGCCAGTCTGTGATGTTGCTATTGTATAGGTTATAGCTCATTGAATGCTGGCACATTAAATACTGTTGCTGCAGCCCTTCCAGCATTGTCTCTTGTACAGACCTTTAAGGGATTTATATTTTTCTTATCTATCATCTTAGTTCTGAAGCATGGGTGTCTACTAACAGGAATGTAAAACTAGAGAATAGGAATCTGCCTTGCAGTCTCTTAGTTTGTTGTCCTTCCTGTCTTATATTGTTTTAAATGACAGGCATTAGATTTTCAGTAGAGATTTTTATATGTTGTCTGATTAAGATATCAATAAATTACATTTCAACCATTGCCCATGAAAATCAGGGACTAAGACTGCCCTGTACTTTCAGATCATTTTTTAAAATAAGGATATTTGAACTGGTGCATTATCCAAGAGTAAAATTAGTTATATTAGTTATATAGACTGGATCTGAATTTGCTGCAATTGAATCAAATTATAAGAGTTGCCCAAAGTATTGTATCTAAGAAAAATATTTGGTTATAGAGGGAGACACAAGTAAGGATGTATCTATGATTTTAATTGCATTGGATAAGTAATCCATCAGAGCTTCAAATTTTATGAAAACAGTGCAGTAAAATATGTATCAATGAACAAGTATTTTAGACAATAGGTGGTGTGTTCAATGCTTTGATATACAGCTTTGTTTTCTGAAGAATATATTCATGGTGCCATCAAAATGCATATAAACTTAGAAGTAAATCCTTCAAAGTTCAAAGAGGTATATTCTAAGGTAAATATACAAATTCCCTAACACGTTATTTATATATACTGATTCTAACTTCTATCAACCTTAGCCAGCATCACTGTTGCCCCTGCTGTCAGACTGTTGTGAAAGTTGAAGTTCAAAGCACCCAGTACTTAAAACTACGCAACATTTCAAAGCATACTTCAAGGAAGAAACTAACATTTTAAAACTTACAATTTATGTGTTTTTTATTTTATAACATATTTATATGCAGTATGGCATGAGTTAAACTGCTAAAAATAAGGAGAAGCCGAACATGTTCTAATTTCAGTTGAACCACATCCTATTGAGTGGCATATATTTTGTGTACACAACTGATTTAAGTTCCCCCAAGTAAGTCTAGTTAAACACATAGCCAACTTACTTTCCTTTGAGTAGGAGCTGTATAAACAGTATGTTAGCAACCAAAGTGTTGTCTAGATTATAGCTATCTTTCACACCATCTATTTGCAAAGCTGGGCAATAGATACCTGAACTAATCCCCACTTTTGAGTTGGTTTATTCGTAACATTATGGTTAGTCCTTCCCTTTAACACACAGAATTTAATCTCACTGAACATGACCCTTGTTTTGAGAAAAAATATCCAAGGCCAGCTTTTGCAAATCTGATGCCCTTCAATTAGGTTGAATGACAGTGTTGTTCATTCATAATCAATTATCTTCATTGTGAATGATTTTAAGCCAGGTTAATTTGGGACTATAGGTAATCAAACATATGACAAGAACATTGGACTAGGGCAGATTTTTTTTAACCATCAATGTGAATACAATGACAATAATAGTTGTCCTATGTAATTCCTGGTTATGCTTTTGATATGCTCACATTCAATATGCTCTAGATGGGAGCTAGTTTAAAATGGGAGCTGGTTAACCTATTATACATTGAAAGCTATGAAATAAGTTACAAAACATACATCACTTGAAACTTAGAATTATAAACATCCAATATATAAAGTAAGATAGGTGAATGGTTGGGTCATTTACTTTTCTTGAATGCTTAAGCTATACAAGAAAAAGCTGGTTGTGCTATTGCTCAGGAAACAATATAACTTGCATTTGCAAAATATTTGTGTCATTTCTTAAATATTTGTTGTTTAAACATCAAATTACTGTTAATACAACTCAAATATGGTCAAAGCTTTTTAAAAAAACCTGTAAGAAAGAAGCACATTTCAATGGTTTTGATTGATGTAACTTGAAACAATAATTCTTGTTCTGCTTTACAAAATACTTAAGATTCATAGTGACTGTAAAATACACTGAAATAAATTTATTAACATGCAGAAAACATTTGTGTTGATATTTACATTAGACTGATTGATATGGAACTCTTTACTCAAGCCTTTGCTAATCTGAAGTTTCAGATTATATGCAGAAAAGAGATTGGGCTTTTTCATAGGTCTATAGGTTAAGGACTGAAATTGGGTACAGATGTTAACTGTAGTTTACCACCAGTCATTTCGTCTTATGAAAGATGCTCATGGATGCTGCTCTGGAAGTGCTCCATGAGTCTCCAGGTGACCCCAAAGCGAAACAGCCATGCACAGGAAAAGAGCCAGAGCACTTCTAAAGCAGCTATAGGAGGCAAGAAAAATGCATGGCTCCTTTAAGGATTCCAAGATAAATATTCAAATACAGATCTGTGCTTTGTGAAGCACTTAAAAAAAAAAACAGAAATTGAACAGTCCTAGTACATGATCGAAATCTGTGGTTCTCTTCCCAGTTTTAACATTGGTAGTCTTCCTGTCTAGTTCTCTTGTTATCAAAAAACAAACAAGCTACAATTTAACACCGACTGCCACAGATTTTTGGATTTCTCCCCTTCCAATTATTCAATCTAGCATCATGCCTCCACACTCACAGTCTCAGCAGTGTCTACTCAATTCAAAGAAGCATAAGTCACCAGTGAGATCTGGAGTGTTTATTTTTTGTACATCATATACATTTTATAATAAAGTTAATAGCAATTGGGTGTGCTTCAGTCTGGTTCAAAATTCTGCATATAAACACATTATGAATCCTGCTTAATGAACAGTCACCACTTTTTGTTTAAATAATCTTCACCTTAGATACTGTAAGTGAAAAGATTGAAGTGGGGCACTATGGCTATCCATGTGTCTGAAACTATCCACAGGAGAGAGTAAAGGGAACAGGATGCTGTTTTAAAAACAGAACATGCAACAGATGTATTATTAAGAAGTCTAAAATGGTATGCTATCAATTCCTTGCCAAACAGCCTTTCTTTAGGTGGCTTGAACCTGAAGTTTACCTGTCTGGTCTACCTGTCCTCTGCTCAGGCATTCCTTGCAAATGTAACTGTACAGCAAAGAGGACACTGCATGCAAGAACACTTGTTCAAGTGTACAGGAAAATAGGCAAAAATGGCAAGTTTCCCTAAAATATGCTGCTTTTTGATCTACATCACCAAAGAAATTGTCTCATGCATCACTTCATGAGAAAAGTCTTGGCTCTTAGTTCTCTGCTTAGAGATTTTGTGTACACATATGATGGGAGAAAGTGGTACTTTTAAGTGGTTAAGTGATATTATTTAAGATTGCCAGCAATATATGCCTTCCTCTATGGCAAGCTAACTAGCAGTAAAAAGAATGTTTGAGACCCTCTCTATAAGAATTCTTTATTCTCAGGGAGTTTCCATAAGGATAATACCAAAAAGGTTAATGTCTCATTTCACCTTGTTATGATCACTGCAACATTCTGACAATGTATATCTTTACAGGTACACTCCAAGCCTCAGACAGATAATTAATTAATTCTTTGCTTATCCGTCACACATAGTTTTTGGTACCTCTTAAAGATAGCTTGGCTAATTTAAAAAAATATTGAGAGTTAAGAAACAAATTCAAATTATAAAATGATTGTTACTAGGGTGGAGAATTTCAAAAACATGTTATACATGGCCTAATATATAATGCAAGCGTATCAGAACAACTTTAATGACTGCAATGAGAAGAATGGTAGATAATAAAAAAGGTAGAAAGGCAAAGTAATACAGCATTCATCACTTTTTAGGTTGCAGTCAGTTTTAAGGTCCAGGAACCTTTTATCATTGACTTTTGGAACTGATAAAAAAAAATGACTGCAATGAGAAGAATGGTAGATAATAAAAAAGGTAGAAAGGCAAAGTAATACAGCATTCATCACTTTTTAGGTTGCAATCAGTTTTAAGGTCCAGGAACCTTTTATCATTGACTTTTGGAACTGATAAAAAAAAATCTTACTACTACTCCCAGCTGTGTAGAGATGATCAGAAAACCTGGCTGCCATCCACTGAAACTCTTAATATTCTTATAATCCTCTGTGAAGTTTCAAAATTAAATTATTGCAAAGAGCCAGAATATCTTAAAAGTAGAAAATTCACAGGATGCCAGGATTGATTCTTGACACCTCAGTCTCTGAAGATAACATGCTGTTGTTTTAACTTCTTTCAACCTAAAGTGATGAAGAGGGAGATGGTTGATTTCATAGCTTTTTGTGCCAGTTTCTGAATTACCCTGTTTGTCATTACCTTTAATAGAGAATGGACACAACACAATTCCACCAAATAACTCTTTTAAATATATGCCTTCAACCAAATACAATAAATTCTACCAATAGAAATTGACTGTGCAATAAAATCCTGAACTATTCAATATTTACTATTTGTTGGCCAAGAATAGGCATGCAATCTTGGCTGAGGCAAACTCTTGAGTTTATTCTCTTCCTGCTTTAGTTTCTCATTTAATCCCTGGACATCACGCAATAGACTGAATTTCTTTAACCATTTTTTGAGTACCTCAATTTGGGAACTATAAAAGAAAATGATGCAGACAAAGTCTAACTTACTGCTAGTCTAAAGTTTATCAGAACCCATTAACTGAGTATCTTGAAAAATAGAGGATTATTCCTAGGACATAATCTGGGCCTCTTTTGAAACAATGTTTCATATTGGATCAATATCTTAACATTTCATTGAACAGAAGTCCAGCACAAGAATAGTTTTAAAATGATTACATTTTTTGAGGTTCTTTGTTAACTTTTCCCCTGGTCTCATAAATAGAAAAGTTGCTAAAACCTATTTGTAATGCAAATGCCACGCCTTTCTTATGTTGAACAATTTCATTCATTGGAATATTGATCTTCCAGGCTAATCTTCCCCAATTTGATTTCCCTAGATGTACTGAGATTTCAGCTTCCCTTATCTCCCAGAGAGTGTGGTCTGAATTGAGGAAAACTAAGGGAGTCTATAAGGAGAATTTTCACCATAAAATGGTGAAAACTGCACCTAGTATATAAAGTGGTTCAACAGGAAAATTGTTAGAGATGATAGTCTACTGATGATTTTTACTATTGTGGAAAAAGGAATGAGCTAATTGTCCATAGCAGAAATGATATTATAGATTACTAACTGTCAATATGGGGCTAATATTGAGCAAAACTTTAAAAAATAACATGAACTTCAATGTGGCTGGTTACTAATAAGGGTTCTTTCCCCTGAAATAATGCTGAATTTCTTCTTTTAAACTTTCAACACATTGTTAAATTCTGAAAAATCTTCTCAACATCAAAAATGCTTTTTGAGATTTCAATTAATTTTAAGAGATTCCAACACTTAAGAGTGGACTTGTACATGCAAGAACCATGACATCACATGTTGAGGTGGAAATTTGAAATATGCACTGTAGATCTAACAACACACACACACACATACACACAAACGCATATACCCTTCATAACACCTGACAATCACCTCAGAGTTTATGAGTTTTCAATGAAATCAAGTGTATATGTTGATCTGGAAGCCACCATCAAAATGGGATGTCCATGTAAGAAATCAGCCCTTACCATTTTCCTGAAGTACTCAAGCAATTGGAAACATAAAGTGTTCCTCAAAGAAAGAGACTCTGGGAATATTAAGAGAAAGTGCTGAGAAGAGGCAACTCTTATTCCAAAAATGACTCAGGGAATAATTCAGTAAAACTTCTTTGTATTTCTCAAGTGTCTGAAATGTTTCTGGAAATAAGGTTTCAATATGGCTACAGTCAGTACAATACAACCAAAGTAAAAAAAACCTCATTTCACTTTCCCCACATTGTGAACCCAATAAAGGCATGGCATATCCAGTTTTCAAAATGTAAGGATTCCCTGAATGAAGTCCCAGCAGCTTAGGAATCTAAAATTACTTAATGGAGAAATCCACAGATTTTTCTCCCTTTCTCTCGCTTTCATATAAAATTAACAAGCTTCCCTTCAAATGCTGGTTTTCTCATCACACTCTAAAGCACAAAATGATGTTTCCAACAGAAAAAATGCCACAGCCCTAAGAAATGCTGAGATGCAATGAAGGGAAGATGAAACTTGAAATTAAAAGAAGCAGGTCAGGGAAACTGTGGATTTCAGTAGATGACATGGACCTGTTCCGTAGTTTAGCCAAACTGGAAAAAGAAATTCCCAGGTCCAGAAGCTGAAAGACATAGATATACAGATTAGCAAATTAGGAAGCAAAGCATCAAAACAATTGTTGCAATATTGAGATCTTTTAAATAAAGTCAGATTCTGTAGCCCACTCAGAAAAAGCATGAAATATAACATACAATTTATCATTATTATGGGAACAGATGCGTTTTTGGAGTGACTGGCAAGGAGAGGAAGTAAGGTTTCTTAGCAAATCAAACCTTGATTAAACAAACAAATCCACAACTGATATCGTGCATATAAAACCCCCAATCTCTTGGCCATCTGCAAAGGGGTCAAACTTGGCTCTGTGAGGGCCCACTCCCCATCTTGTCAGAACCACTGTTAAATAGTACTTTAGGATTTTTATCCTTTTGATGTTTAATTGTCATTAGTCTATAATTTAACAAATTTTAAACCTAATTTAATGCTATTTTTTATATATTGTTTTATTTATTCATATTACATTGCACAGCAATAGCAATAGTACTTAGACTTATATACCGCTTCACAGTGCTTTATAGCCCTTTCTAAGCGGTTTAGAGTCAGTGTACTTCTCCCAACAATCTAAGAGCCCCTCTTTGAGGGAGATTGATGTTTAGAAATAATACACAAAACATAAGCTTTGGGCACAGCACACAAAGCCCTAAAGCATATTTCTTGGTTTTAGTGGGATCTGGAGAGTGAAATATTTTATGGTCCCCTGTGGGAACTATGTTTTGTATGAATGAAACAGCCTCCACTGAATTCCTGAGACCAGAACTTAATAAGTTCCCTAGTTGTCCCAAAATGAAGGATCAAGAGACATTGCCTCAATTGACACCTACAGACATTCAAAAGCAGGACCTCCTTCTTTTCAATATACATATGATGTGTAAAAGATGACCCACCTTCAAAACTAAAACTTCCAGGTGTTCCAAAGAAAGCTTTGAAGATATTATTAGCATCAAAATCTATTGGGAAGTATAGGTGAAGAAAAGAAAAAAAGCAGGTGAGAAGGAATTCTTGTTTAAATTTACATTTACAGTCATAAAAGTTCTGAAAAGCTTCTATAATATTTTGCAGCATTCATTTTCTTTTTTCTCATGTTTGCCTTGCCATCAATCTCCAAATCTTCTGATTATGCTATTGAACATTAAATGAATAATCACATTCAATTTTGCATAATTTTCATCAGAAAAAAATGTAGAATACTTCTCTCAAAACTTCTGAGTATGCTGACCTTCCTTGTTCCCATTCCCTAACTATGCACCTACGAACTTTAAGGGTCACTAATTCAAAACCCTCTTTATCACTCACCTCCCATATTCATGCCATCTTCCTCTAGATCCTGGCCACTGTCATAGCGGGCCTTTTTCTTTGGATCAGAGAGAATGGTAAAGGCTTCACCAACTTCTTTGAATTTCTTTTCTTCCTCTTTTTGGATTTCAGCACTTGCTCCACTATGCCGATCTGCCAGAAAAATTAAGATGTGGGGTTGATAGATGAGACAGTGAGAGACAGAGGAAAAAAGTCTAACTGAAATGAGACAGAATAATTGGTTGTAATAACTAGGTGAAAAAAAAGCTGTTTATCAAAGTGATACAAATTTAGTATAAAGAGAAACTTAATTTACTAGTTTATTAAGTACTAGTTTATTAAGTACTTTAGCAGATTTGTGTTACTAGATTTTTCTCCTGCCTTTCTACTTAACTAATTACTCAGGGAAAATATGTTAAAAACAAGGCCTTTTCTGAGTCACTTTTCATGTGGATCTGAACAACCAAACAGTTTTGCAATGGAAATGATGATTCTTCAAGTAGTTAGACTTTAAGCTATTTAGAACTTTCAAGATTAATACCAAGGAATCAAATTGTTTCCTACAAAGCCATTGGTAATTAGTGTCAATATTTTAGGGCAGGCAACATATGATCTGAAAATTATTTATTGCACTTTCTAATCTATGTAGACACCAGTTAATTCCAACAAATATATGACATTTTTCTATGATCTCAAGCAGAGAATGTCAGCTTGCTATTGTAACTTGGAAGCAACAAAGATAAGTGGCGTACAGTTGTATGGTCGGAATTATAACAATTCTTCATAGTGTTATAAATGAAGAATTTGGAGAAAATGAAAAAAAAAACCGTGCCATTATCAAGGAGGAAAAAAAAATCAAGGGAATTGCAACTAGAGAGAAAGATCCCCCCCCCCCAAATCCCTAAGTAACAGGAACAAAGAATGATCTGTGGATTCTGAGAAATTAATGTATGCACTTGTACTGAACTCACCCACGAACCCTCTAGAACAGCTTTATTTGCATATCTCCACCCCCGAGTTTCAATATCCCATTTTTCCTCTTACTGTGTTTATTTTTCATGGCCAGGAATAATGAATATAAACAAATTCCCAATTAGCTAATGAGTAATACTAGGAATAAAACAGTCGAGAATTTGGGATTGGTGGCAGGATTCCACAGCTATAAGAGGAAAGTGAACAATTCCAGGTGCTGAGTGGAAATGGAAAACTTCAATCTTGTAGCTTCAGAGAACATAGTGAAAATTGTGTTTCAGCATAAGTGACAGGGAAGTGCATGGTAGGGTCTTATAGCTATTTTCCTTCAAAGCCAGATGAAGGAGAGAAAAAAGAGTAGGAGAAAAGCCTATAGCCACACAGTGTTTTTGCTCTTTTTCCATTATATCACATCATTTAGCAACTAAATTTCAGCTCTATTATCTTTCATAATGTTATTTCATAACTGAAACTTGCTCAATTTGTTATACATTGATAGGAGCTTTTGATCCTCTGATGAGGTAAATGTTTTTTGGCAGAAGCCATACTGATTTAGTCCCAGTAATGCTTGTTTTTCTTTTTAACAATTCTATTGGCAATATCATTTTCTACTCTGGAGCAAGTCAAGGTTACAATCCTATACATGTAATCCTTGAGTTACTAATGTAACAGAGCCTGTCAATTACATTCATAACCTGAGGATTTGTTAATTGGATCATGTTAAATGAACATGATCCCTGCCTGCTTTATCCAATGCATTTGATAATCAAACGCACAGGTCATTAACTGCAAATGAGGTATCTCAGGGTACTTTGAGGAAGGCCTAGTGCTTCCGACCACCCAAGGCCTCTCCTAACCCACTGAGATATCTCATGTTTCTCCCCCCCCTCCCCCATCCTGCCCCGCTGTGTCTGACTAGCACTGGGCCTCTGGAGAATCACTTACCTTTAGAAGATCTCGATGATCAAGCCTCTCCAGCCTCTCCGCTGTGGTTTCTTCCTCTGCTCCTGGGCGCTCCAAAAGTGGAGTGGTGAGAGCAGAGGCAGAGTGGGACCAGTCCACCTTGCTCAGCTTGGCTGACTCACAAAGGCTGCCTGCATAGGACACCCTGTCCACTTTTGGAGTGCCAGGCAGCCTCGGTGAGTTTGAAGGAGCCTTGAGGAAAGGGGAGGGAGGCCTGTGTGGGTGCAATCTCATGCCCCTAAAGGCTTCCATCCTCTTTGCAAAAACCTTTTGGCATGAAGAGCGGAGGCTGCCTGTGCAGGCCTGCATTCTTCATGTGAAAAGATTTTTGGAAAGAGGACAGAAACCTTTGGGGGCACGATTTAGCATCCCTGCAGGCTTCTATCCCCTCTGCTCAAAGCTTTTGTCACAGAGAAAGGAGGCCTGCAGGGGAGCTATCTTGCAGGCTTCTGTTCTCCACATCAAAAGTATTTTGCAAAGAAGACAGCAGGTGAATAAGATGGCTGCTTTTCTGCCACATGGCCCTGACTCTGCAGATCTTTGAAAGGTAAGTTACAGGATTGTGTGTGTTTGTGTGGGGGGGGGGAGGGAATAGGCAAGGGGAATGTTGCCGCATCTCTGCGGTCAATCATAAGGGTGAATGACTGTTGTGGAGCTGCAACGTTCGTAAGTTTGGTACTGTATTGTAAGTATTTGGGGGTGGATGTTGTAACTCTGAACCATCGCTAAGTGAACTGTTATAACTTGAGAACTACCTGTAGTTTCCTACATCCTTTGGAACTTTTATAGCTTTTTGGTCTGAAAGTTTATTGTAATATTATATTTTTGTGAAAATATTAGGAATTTTATATTTGACTTCTTTAAATGTGCTTAGATAAATGCCATGCAGTAATAAGGGGATGGTGCAGAACCATGTGTTTTACAGTGTATTGTGCATAACTGTGTTGAGAGAATTGTAGAGGATGACAATGGAGCAATTATTCCATTTTAAATAGAACTGTAAAAATTGAAATTGCATCATGCCACTTTCTAAACAAGAAAAGAAAAACAATCTTCTTCAGTACTTTAGAATATTCTCCTCTTGCTCCTATTGAAAGGACTCATGGCTGAGCACCCTCGGTTCCAGAGAAGTTGGAACTCTACAACTTAGTCAGAAGGAAAAGAAAAAGGAGTCCTCAAGTCACTTATTCTGTCTTCTTGACCTTTACTGTAACAGTATCGAACTGGCTGGTGAAAAAAAAAACTCATACCAATGCATATTTTCGAATATTACCATTTTACCAGTTAAGCTCCTAGCACAATGATACTCACAATTCCTGTAATGGCTCAAAAATCGAGCAATATTGTCTTCTGAGACACCTATATTCTCATCCCACCTTTGTTCACCCAATCAAAGCTAGGGCATTGTTAAAAAGGGGGAGAGGAAGCTCTCGCACTAAACAAACAAGACAACAGAGGAGCCTTAGTAAGATACCTTACATTATCAAATATATTCCATTCATGACATTCTAATCCCCTCAGTTGGAGAATCTCTGAAGAGTTAACAGTGGAACTGGGGCAATAGGTCTTGTGGATTTTTTGTACCTGGGTGATGCATTAGGGCCCGTTTCCGGTATGCCTTTTTTATTTCATCTTCAGAGGCATTCTTATCCACACCCAGGATCTTGTAATAATCTTTCCTTTTACTCTTTTTCAATTCCACCTGTGAGTTCTTGAGTAGCTGTTTGTGTTCTATAATATATCAGAGGGAAAACTTTTTAGCAAGAACAAATTACATAACAAAATGCATTTCTCCTCCAAGCAGGCTAAATAAGAGGAAATTCAGGACTAATAAAGTACATATTGAGGCAATATACAATACATAAGATTTGCTGTCATTAGATAAGATGATGGCTCCAAAATTAGTTTATTTTTAAAAGTGAATAAATTAATTGTAGATAAAGCTATCAACAGCTGTTTGTCTAGAATCTAACCACATACTATTAAAAATCTCCTATTTGTCTATTTGTAATCTTTAATTGACTGACTGTGCATCATAGGGTAATCATTTTAGAATCAACGTACCTCAAATGGGTTAACTTAAAGAATGTGTCCAAAACCTGAGATGTATAATTCCAGTAGAACTGGAACTTGGCTGCCACAGTCATGTGATCATCATTGGGGAAGCTGGCAGAAAGTTGGAAATCCAAGTTGGCTGCCAAGTAGGTAAGTGGCTGCTACTGGATGAGGAAGCGAATAAGGGAGTCCAAAGGAATGGTGTGTGTGTGTGTGTGTGTGTGTGTGTGCATGTACGAGAACGTGAGCGCACACAGGTGATGTGGCGAGGATTAGGAAAGGTGCATGGGGTGTGAGACAGTATGAGGAAGGCATGGATAAGCCCAGGGAGGGTGTACACAGAAGTGGGCAAGTGGTAAATAAGTACGTATCTCTGAAAGAATGACCCAATAGATCTACTATGTTTTAAATTATACCAATGAGGTATAATTGCTATAATCCAGGTTGTAGAATGGCCTTAGGCATGGAGGCCTGTGCAACTGCTTTCGTTCAGACAAACCTACCTCATAGAGCTGTTGCTGGGGGGAAAAACAGGAGCGGGCACTATGCATGCTGACTTGAGCTCTTAAGTGAAAAATTGTGATATAAATCAAATAAAATTGTCTGAAAATAATAGTTAAGATCGATTTTCAGCAATATTGAGCTAGTATACCTATCATCCCTAGTCACTATAAAAGAAGTTGTAGCCTGGATTATCCAATAAATATTAGAAAAGGCCAGTCAAGTCCAGAAGCAAATGCTCTATGTTTACCTTTAGTTTTCTCTGTCTGGTAAACTTTTTCATAATCTCTCACAGCATCTTCATACTGCTCTGTGTCCATGTAACTAGGCAGAAGTATAATTAACCTTATAAATCTCAAAACAAGCTACAAATTACATCAGATTAAGTGAGAAAAAAAATCAGAAAATGATTTGAGCTAAAGGGAATGAAAAATCACTCCTTTGAGCAATATCTACGTTCCTACCAAGTCGGACAGAAAGTACTGTATAGAAAAGTGATTTACAGAAAATCAAATTTGATATGATGAACAACATGACCTGATTTCTAGACTACCTGAATAATACTGCAGAGTATGCAGCTGAATCTAGCAATTCATGGAATAGTTTTTGATCTGGTGCATTTTAACACCAATTACCTTGTAATGAGATCTGAAGTGAACAGAAACAAGAATATAATTCTAAACTTCTCAAATGTAAAAATGAGAGAGCAGAAGTACATGGAGAAATTTTTCAAAAAGGAAAACATCAAAAACCACTTGCAAATATAAAGATCCTCTGCCCTGTCCCATTCTGTTTTTGTTGAAAGGATTAGCTGGTGACATTATAGGGGGCTCTTCTTATGTCCTCATTAAAGTATCCACTGAAGTGGTATCCAATTACCTACTCACGATTACTTGTTTTCAAACTGCTAGGTTGGTAGCAGCTGGAGCGAATGAAGGACGCTCGTCCCCACTACACAGCAACACTTAGGTCTCGAACACAGGCTTGCTAATTGTTAACCCAGCATCCTAACAATGTGAGCCACCATGGTCCTCAATCCTCATATTTATGATCTCTGCAGGTCTGTATAGCTAAGGAAAGCTGAACATTAAACATTGCTTAATAACGAAATTGTTGGCCTCAGCTGAGGTCGCTAAATAAGGACTACCTTGATATTCTTCCCAAGTCAATCAATTCACTCAGCTAATATTAGATATCAGGACACCCCAAATCAAAAAATGAGCTGAATCTTCACTACTTCTTAAATTATTAGACCAGACTTCCCTAGCATTATTTGGAATTGTTCTTTCTAATGATAAATCTGCCTGCCACCATTTTTTGTTCAGTCTATTTTTAAAAAAAATTACTAAATCAGGTTATTCTCCTGTCCTTCAAATTTAGATGCCCATTCTTACCACTGTGCTCTTCTTAGATAGGCCTTGATGTATGTGTCGTCCAATTTGATAGCACTTGTACAGTCTCCTATTGCTTCACATAGTTTTCCAAGCTGGAAGGCAAACATCAAGATTAGGAACTAAACCCTTTGGCATTATTTTTAGTCATTAAGAGTAGAAAACAATATGTTTCAACTTCAATCTTTATTTTCTTTTACAGGTTTTTAAGCAAATTTAGATCCTGGCTTTTTGATTCCTTATCATATACCTATTTAATATCATATTAATATTAAGATGATTATTGTTTAAGATTTAATCTTCAATTTGATTCATAGTCTGGAACTATAAAAACTTAAACAATTCAAGTCCTAACCAAGGACCTAAGAGTTATTAAGGTAATGTCTGAGTATATAAGCAGTCCTGAATAAGGTGGTGGTTGTTTTTTTTTCAAAGTCAGAATATTCAGGTCTGATAAGTTCAAAATTTCCATATATCTAGGCAACCCTTTGGGTATTGCTCCAAAGTCTCCTATTACTACTGGTTCAACCATTGATTTCTTCCTCCACAATTGCTCAACTTCAATTTGCAGATTGCGGTATTTTGTTATTTTTTTCTAACGGTTTCACTTCAATTCATGCATCATCTGGTACTGCCATATCAATGAACCAGACTTTTTTCTCCCACAATAGTGATATAAGCCGTGTTGTGGGCCAGATGTCTGTCTGTTTGGATTCAAAAGTTCCATAAGATTTTGACCTGTTCATTTTCAAGAACTTCGTCAACTTGGTGTTCCCAGTAATTTTTGCAGCATTCGAACTCAAAGCTTCCAATGTATGATTTTGGCAATTCCATCATGACATTGTAGATAATCAGTTTGTGAGATTTTGCTGCAACTACTGATAAGTGATCCACTGCAATGAGCAACTATTTTTCTTGTTGCATAAGCAATGCTTGCTGTTGTTACTGACCTGTTGAGTTTTTGCTTTCATGGAATTGGTCTGCAGGGCTTGTTCTTGGGCAGCCAAAATGAAGCTTTCTGTTTCTTTCTTCAGCACCCCCCCCCCCCGATCTCAATCATCTCCATGTTAGCTTTCTATCTACCTTTCCTTCAATGTCCTTCAGGTATTGATTATGCATAGACTTCTTTTTCCAGTTAGAAACTTAATACTCAATTGTTTCCTTTTGATATTCTTATTTTCAAGAGATTTCCCTTGTTCTCCTTCAGAAGCTCTTTTGTTTTTATTTAGTCATTTAAGCCATGTTTTCCCTCTTCCACAGTTTGTTTCATCTGTAAAATTCTCTCCTACCCTGAGATTTAGGCAAGTACAATTGAACATATCACATTTTGGGTGCAGAACATGGCGCATTATCATTGGTTTTCTTGTGTTTCACTCCAACTTATCAAGTTCTAGCTGCGTCCAACTAATTATTCCAGTTGAGTATCGTATGATAGGCACTGCCCAGATGTTAATTGCCTTTATGGTATTTGCTCCACTTACCTTTGATCTCATATTGTTTTTGTTTATATGAGCATTTTCCACTCTAGTCACTTTTACAGTGCATTCAACCTGTTTTATCCACTTTGCATTCCCATTCATTGTGCTTCTTCTTGTTTTCTCACAAGTTCTTCCAAAATATCAGGGTATTTTCTTTGTTCTTCTTCATGTTTCCTTGTCTCAAATTACTTAAATCCAATCAATTTCTCTTTATTTTTAACTCCAAAAGGATTTTCAACTTTGGCTTTCCCTTAATTGGTATATTGTTTTCAATTTTCAAGCCTTATTCTTTAATAGCAACATAAACTGCTGCACACATTAGCTGTTTGATCTAGTGTTTCTGTTTGAATAATCTGTGCAGCTTCATTCCCATTCTTCAATAATTTAGCCAAATTTCTTTTACTAACTTGATTCAGTTTTGGTAATCAAATTCTTTCCATGTTTTCTATCTGAATCTTTATTTTCTCAGCTAGTTCAGCTCTGGCTGTTGGTTCTTCAAGAACGAATCCAGCTCTTGCTTCTTGTTTCTCATCCACTTCTCTGATTTCTTTCCTTTTCTCCACTTATTGCTCCACATCTAAATTATCTCTATTATCAGTTACACTTGAGTCTTGATATTGTGCTGTTGTTGTTGTTATTATTATTATTATCAATTCAATTCACAGTCTGGGTAAATGAACCAGACTTTTTTCTTTTCCATAATAATGGTGTCAGGTACGTTATGGGCCAGATTTCAACAGCTATAATATTTTTCCTGCTGTTTCCAGTACTGCAGAAATGAACAACTAAATGCGTTAAGCACTCGATAATTTTTGGAAGCTTCAAAATGCAAGAGACAAAAAAAGATAATGTCTTCTAATTATGCTTAGTGGTTTTCTTTCTAACCTTGGATGTTTGTAGAATGACTCTTTGATTTTATTCTTATTTCATCAGTTCAGTTAATCTCCACAAAAAAAAAATCAGGTTTTAAAAAATACTGCTTACTTAATTCAAAAAGAATACATTGTGATACTCAATTTCAGTATCACACAACAGCAGCTGAGTTAAAAATTAAAGAGACCTTATCTCCACCCTCCATGTTTATTAGTAATCAAATTGCTTTTGAGACAAACCCAAATCACTCAGATACAGTACTTGTAAATCTAGAGTTCAGCTAGAACAAATGCTACTGGCACCACCATGGTTCAACTCTTTGACATACAGTAAGATTTGTAAGGATTTAAATAAACAAGCAAACAGACATAGAGGCATTGCTATTCTGAACAATTTCTCATCTTTGTTATTTCAGGTTTCAATGGTAAGAAGACTTTTTCCAATCTGGCCTTCCTGATCTTTTACAATTGAAGGTTAAAAGATTCTTCAAGCCCTTTTCTATTACACATTGCAATAAGGAGACAGATTTGAGATAATGTCTCCCACATTTAAAACTGTGTTAGAAGGCTTCAGAGAGATACCTGATCTAAACAAAAAAGACTCTACTTGGGCACTTACTTTAGAATTAACAGTTCCACGATTGCAGTAGAGTTTGGCATTGGTTTTCCTGTTGTTTGGATCTATTGCTAGAGCCTCTGTATAAAGTGTGAAGGCCAGCTTATAATTCCCTTCCTTGAAAGCCTTGTTACCTTCATCTTTCTTTGCTTTCAGTGCTTTGGCATTCTGAAGGAAGAAGTGGGTCAAAAGATAATGAAAGTCTTTGAGTAATTAAAAAAACCTTGGGCTGACTTAGCAAATCTTTGTTGGCTAACTCACACAAAGATTTCTATTAAAGAATTACCCAATTCCCAATCTCAAGATCTAGCAAATGGAAATAAGTGTTTTGGGCACATCTCAATATATTGCCAAAGTTGCACAGAAGCAACTTTGAAAAAGCAATGAATAATGTTTGGAAGGAAAGAGATTATTATGCAGATGATAAGATTTCTTCTTCTCTATTCAGTTTGAAAATACTCAATTTAGCACCTGCTTTAGTAATGTAATAGCAAAAGCATATTTCTAGCTGCTACCTACCACCATCTATTTTCCTTTGAACATGGCATGAAGTTTAGCATTTCCAAAGTAATTCATGGGACCCCTTTGGAAAAGTTCGAGTAAGTCAAGAGTTGAACCTCTGCATCTTTGAAGTATTTATTTAAAACATTTTTAGCAACTCCAGGATGCTGTAACTAGTAGCATCCTTTACCACTGGACATTGGGGTTGTGTATCAGCAAGATCTGGAAAGCCACACCCACACCCAACCTGTCAAAAAGCCCATACACCTCCTCAGTATTTCTTTTGATGCTTACACGGCAGGCAAGGCAGGCTTTATCGTGGTCAGGAGCCATTTTTAATGCCTGGACGAAAAACTGTACAGCCTTCTCGATGCAGTCCTCATAGTAAAGGCAAAGTCCTCGGACATAGAGAGCATCAGCATTTGTTGAATCTATTCGCAAGATGTCACTAAATATAGAGCACAGGAGCAGGGCAAAAAGTAAATAAATCACAGGACAGAAACAGAGTTGGGTTCATAGTTATTCTCAAACCAAGACACCAATACTATAAAGAACTGTAGCATAACAATATGTCAGTACTTCAAATAAATACATGATGTGTCACTTCTGTAGTTTCAGACAAGGACAGCATCCTTTCTAGCACTGTCTTTCCTTTTCTCTAATTCCTGACACTAACTCTCCCAACCCTTTTATTCTAGTGGACCATTCCCATTTCCATTCCAGGTCCCTTCTGTCAATTTCAAAACAAGTATACCCATATTTTTACTTATAATCACATTTGTATAGTTCCCATCTCGCATTATGACTTTGGGTTGGTGTATATAATTTTTTTTAAAAAACTTCTATTGCATTTATTTTGTTTCCTGTCGGGGCCCTTGTGGACACAAAGATACCTCTTTAGAACCAAAAATGCTTTGGTCAATTATGCACACTGGTGGGGGAGTTTTAGCTTCCAAGATTGTTCATTTTCATTAAACATCAATGTATCCAATTTGCTGTAAATTCTGAACCTGACAGAATGGAATGATTAGAATAGTGAACTTGTTCAGGCAGGATTGAAGTTGTCCTCATCCTGTCTTTGTGGGTCTTCCGATAGTTCAGCTTAACAGGAAAGGGAAGAGTATTACGCCAAAGTTAGCTATGACTCACACTCTCTTTTTCTATGACTGTGCACCTCTGAAAAAGAAGTTGATTTTATTTCTCTGTGCCTTTAACCATATCCTTGTTGATTCTCCTCAAATTATTTGAGGATCTTTCCATTACTTGATTTGATTTCCATTCCTTTCTTTTTCATAATACATTCCAGTTAGTAGTTTTAAAAGATCTGTTTTTTGCAAAAATGAACAAACCAAAAACACACAAACATATATTCCACTATAATTTAGAGAAAAAAAAATTGTTTTCGGTGCCACTGTGTCTTCTCAATACTAGACAATGAAAAAGCAGAGCTCTAGTCTTTTTGTTAGAATCAGGAATATGAGCTATTGCCCTCAGAGTTAACTACATTATTATTTATACATATAGGCTTTCTCATCAAACCTGTTGTAGTTCTTACCTTATAACAGACTGGGCTTCAGAATAGCGACCTAGCAAAGCTAAACATTCTGCTTTGAGGATTTTGAACCGGTGACAGGCAGGGGCAAATTCTAGAGCACGATCCATACAAAAGACAACCTGGGGAATAGACACAAAAGAAGGAGGGGGTGGGGGGAGAAACAAAACAGAACACAAAAATTCAAGATATTGGTTTGGCGGCAACCCTAAGCCCTCTGAAGATAGGCATGCAGCTTGAATAATCTGTTATAATTAGGAGATCTGCTCTGAAACAAAATTCAGAATAGGCAATAGGCAAACATTAGTATCTTTCCCATTTAACTCATAATTTACAAAGCATATGGATAATTTTTGTATCTCTCAGCAGTGTTTGGTGTCAATAGCAATATGTGTGTTCAGAGGCAGCATACCCACACTGCTGGTTTCTATGGACAAGATTGACAAGGGAGGAACATATCAGCGTAAGTCTGAAATCTGATTTCATAGATTATAAAATAAGTACACATAGATCTGCATAAAGGTCTTTTGGACAGGATCCATATCTCTTGCAAGTTAGCCTAACGTATTTGAAATTTTCAAATACCAAAACTTGGCCCCTCTCAAAAGTCTTATGAACCTTTTTATGAGGGTATGTAGAAAGGTTTAAGAAGCACAAATACCCCTCCCCATCAAGTAACTAAACTGCTACTAGTCTGTGATTAAGGCCATTCACATGTAACACCTGGTATCAAACTTTTCTAACTAAAAGCATTGGGAAATCTAACCCCAAAACACAGGTAAGGTGAGGCTATTCTGCAAGTCTGATTTCCAGAATTGGAGGAAAATTGTGGAAAATTGTATGAATGATGCCTTTCCAGTATGCAACAATAACTTCCCATCTATACATTATTCTTGAATGTCTTTATTTTGTAAGTGATGCTTAGTTGAAAATATGCATGTAGTCATTCCCAAAAGTACTTGCAGAAGAAGCACATATTCTTTATTCATAGAAATTATTGGGTGAAACTTGTTCTGGGAGCAAAATAAACCTAAACCCAAATATGCCACAACCACAAAATGGGGGAGGGGGATTGTGAGTACTATCTAAAGATGCAAAACATGAATATGGACAGTACATCAGTGATGGCTAACCTTTTCCTGGCTCTGTGCCCAAAACGTGCATGCAAATGCATATGCATGCACCTGAACCCCCAAAATGCAATGTGCATGCCCCCTGTGTGCTGCCCCCCACATGCACCCCACCCCCACATATGTGTGTGCAGGCCCCCACACCCATGAGCGGCAGATACCCGATGACCAACTGGCCAGCGGGAGGTGCACAGGCATGCGTGGCAGAGTTGAACTGAATGTTTATTCAGTGCCTTGTAATTACAGAAATTTTGATAAAAACTGAATTAGAAACTCAAGACGTTGAAAATAATAAAATAAAAGTGGCTTCAATGAAGCAGCAGCTATTATGACAAATGAAGAACCCAAATTTCAGGCCTCAGTACATGTTCTCATGGTTTGTCAGTTAGCTGCATATGAAGAGGGCATTGTTGGTTTGAGGCTCAGCTGGATTCTCAAATTCCCTTCCCCCAACTCTTCTCACAGGTGACATCACCACTGGGTGCTGTGGAAAGTGCCAGCGACACTCTAGATTATGGAGCCACAAAAAGGAGGAGCTTCTTCTCCAGAAACAAGGGACATATTTGATAGCGCATAAACGACAGAGAAGCCTAGATAGAGCTTGTTCAAATCTCAGACAAGGCAGATTTCTTCCTTAAGACAAACTTCAGATTGTCTCTGGTGAACCAGCTGCTCTTGGCAATTAGAAAGCAGCTAGTAAGAATTCACTAGGTCAGACAGAGGACTTAACATTGAAATAGTGGGACCAAGCAACAATACCATCTTGCTGAAGAGCAATTAAGACAAATTTGTTACTCAAGAGAGACAAAAAAAAAGGCAGAGAGGTTTGAAATACATGTGGTGGTGGTGGGGAGAAATCAAACCTGTTTCCCATTCATGAAATGGCAGGATGAGATTTAGTAATTCTGAGAGCAAGAAAGGAACCTCATGACCCCAACTAAGCAAAATAGGTTTCCCCCCCCCCCCACCTTATTACACACACATACATAGACATAAATTAATCTTTATCACCTTTCGGAAGTCCCGTTTTTCAAAGTCAACTTCAGCAATTTTCTCATAGTCTAGAACAGCTTTGGCACTCTTCAGCTGGAACAGAAGGCATCATATCGGATTAGAAATATTAACAATTTGTAGTATATTAGGCATTCTGTTTATTTAACTACTGAATGAATTCCCAGGGTTCTCAATCAGCTATTAGCTGAGAGCAATTCTGAGAGCAATAGATGTATCTGATGGATAGCAACACTGGGGAGTTCAATGTAATGTTTTAAAATTCATATTTATTTGAACTTCATAACTATACCTCTCTTTTGATGAACAATGTTTAATCATCATCATTAATCATCAGAGAGCCGAGGTGGCGCAGTGGTTAAATGCAGCACTGCAGGCTACTTCAGCTGACTGCTAGTTCTGCAGTTCGGCTGTTCAAATCTCAGCGGCTCAGGGTTGACTCAGCCTTCCATCCTTCCGAGGTGGGTAAAATGAGGACCCGGATTGTTGTTGGGGGTGATATGCTGACTCTGTAAACCGCTTAGAGAGGGCTGAGAGCCCTATGAAGCGGTATATAAGTCTAACTGCTATTGCTATCACACACCCTGACACCTGCCTCGCTGCCTTCTGAGGCCGCTTCTTCTGTGGCTGCTTGCTGCCACTCACACGCATCACTCTGGCCTCCATTTTGTCTTCAGATGCCTTCCGGCAGACATCTATAACAGAACTTTGGATCGATCCAGAGCTCTGTTTTCAGCTGCAAGATGTCTTCAGGCAAAACGGAGGCCAGGGCAATGAGTGCGAGTGGTGGCAAGTGGACACAGAAGAAATGGGCCAGCAGTGGGCTCCTGCTGGGCGGGGCCATTTGTGCCATCACCGTGAGGTAAGTCAATAATTAGAACCCTTAAAAAAAAAGGCCTAGCCATTTTTTCGGGGGTCAAAAGAAAATAAGACCCAGCCTTCTTTTTGGAGACACATGGTAATACATGCTAATACAAGATGCACACAGTCTTATACCCAAGATATCTTCAGGATGTATGTTATGATTAAGAATCAAGTCTCTAGCATACATGGTTTCTAATGTCATGAATATATTCAGGCAATGTTTAAGATATGCTATAGCCCTTGTGGGCAGAATTTCTGTCCTCTGTTATGCATACAGCTAGAAGGACTATAAGAATTATACTTCTCAACAAAGCAACTGTTTACATAAGTATTTACACCCACATTTAAAGGAGTCAGCATAATACAGCATGAGTCCTCAAACTGGGAGTTCTGACCTCTAGGATATCAAGAGCAATCTACAGGAGGCGGGATTTGTAACTATCAGACTGAGCCTGACAGATAAAGCATAAGTGCTGCCAAAAGATTTCCACACTTCGTCTTAGTTACACTCACAATTGATTTGTAGAGATAAAAGGGGTAAAGTATGGAGCAAGTTCTGAGACATGGCTAAAACTGAAGGTGTTTTTCATTGTCAAAACCATCCATTTGTAAAAGAACTGTGATTGAGCAACAGCTGTTGATTTTTAGGATTTAAATACATTCAGATAATTTCAAAATCCTGGTTAATATAATACACTAATTGTATTAACTGTGCACTTAAGGCAAATGGAGGAACAAATGCAACAATACACACCAGGAGGAATAATCTTCTATTTAATATCTCAAATGTTTTTGTGTCATGTACATATATTATGTACATTAATTTTTAATCATATATTGACAGAATCAAAATTGTATCATTTTAAGAAATGGTTTAAGGACAAGCATTGTTCCAATAAGAACATGAGGGGTTTTAAAGAAAATTCAGAAATTCCATATACAAAAAGAAAAGGAAGGTTTCTTACCAAACAAAGACTGGAAGAGATACAATGTTTCTTATTCTCACAGACTTATAGCCAGGACAAGGGACAAAATGTTTAATTCACTAATGTCCTGTGTATAACTGAAAACTGGAATAACTGTATACATTCAAATTGAAATTTAAAACTGAAATCTGGTGTTCAAAAGCAGTGTTAACTAAATTAATATTACCCAGTCTAACATATCTTGAGACTTTTATCAATCGAACACGGGCTGCTGAACTAGATCAATCACCCAAACCTCATATTTAATACCTTACCTCTTGCTCTGCTTGTGGATTTTCATGATCCAATTCTATAACTCGTTGGAAGCAGCGACTGGCAGCCATGGCATTCCCCAGAGATAGGTGGCACTTTCCCTCTCTTAGATGTCCCTGAGAAGATGAGAACATTATGAAAGCATGCCAGTATGATGAAGGATCAGGAGAACTACATATGTGAGTCACATACCCTCAGAAAGCTATCGTCCATTCTGACTGATTGCTGAGCATCCCCCAGGGCCTCCCGAAATTTGCCTAACATCATGAGAGTGGCAGCACGGTTTCCATAATAACTGGCATTGCTGGGACATGTATCTGAAAGATAAGAAGCAGAAAAAAACCTCACTTGCTCTGTATCATGCCTCTTTTTGAAGGCATTTTCAAAAAGAGAAAACTACGTGCTATTCTGTAACATTTTGAACTCATTCTCTCCACAAAGTATATTTTACTTTTTATTTAATATTAATAATGCTAGTAAAAAATTTATTTTGATACACAGAATAAACTGGCCAGTTTGCACAGATGTGCAAAGAGCATTAAATATTTGTTTATGCCTTTGCTACAGAAAATATAAAGAATGCAAAGCAACTGTAGAAAGTTAGTACCCACCCCTCTCCTAGAAGAATGAAATATTTTGAGAAATATTAAAAAGGTAGAATATTATATTTCCCTAAAGGAGAAACATGATCTTGGAAAACAGTCCCCACCTTTAATAGCCCCAGGAGGATTGGGCCATCCTATCTACAAGACCAAAGACCTTAATTCTCAGGATAGTAGGATTAGCCCCCACTCAAGATCCAAACCAGGACAGAGCCATTAAGTCACAACAGGAATTACTCACAGAACACAAGCCTCTTCATTACATTATCATCTCCAAGTTTCAACCAAACCTGGGAGCTCAGACAACTTCAGCTATGATCTTGCATAGCCACATAGGAGTCTGACAGCAACCAATAGAATACATGCTCTTGCCACAAGAACAGGAAGCTCAATGGCAAAGCTCAAGAGAGGGTATAAATAACCCTCACCCTCCACTCCATGTGGTCAGCTGCACCAAGACCATGTGTTTGATGGTTCTGTTTCATTAAACTATCTTTCCAATCAGTTTCCATATTTCCAATCTTTCTCCCCATTTGGAACTGAACCAGATGGATATTTTTTCCATCACAACTAAAAAAGAAATAGGGCAATGGCTAACCACTATTTAACTCATGAAAGATCTACTTTGGTTTCTCAATCAAATATGCCATGGTTATTTCCCCCAAGATTTTTCATAACTACAAAGAGTAGTATTTTGATATTAAGAAAGATCTCTATGTTTATAGTAGGCTGTTTATACACTGTGTTCTAGACCCAAACTGTATCTCTAGAACAGCCATAAATCAGAGAATATAACCAGAGGTGGGTTACTTCTGGTTCAGGCGAACCGGTAGTGGTAATTGGGCCTGGGTCACGGAATCGGTAGTGAGGGCTGGCCGGCCACGCCCCAGAACTGGGCCACTCCAATGCTTGCTTCGTCTTTGCCAGGTGCATCATAGCCTAGTTCCCCCCCCAAAAAACTGGCCAGCATCTCCCAAAGCTGCCAGCGTTGCAGTCCCCCGCTCCACTTGAAACTCCAAGCGGCAAGCGGAGCAGCTAGAGTGAGCTCTCAGCACTTTTTCCACTGGTGGGGAAAAAATGATGATGGGATCTCCGTTCACCTTTCACCAGCCGCCTGGAGGTTCAAGCAGCCCGGAGTGGTGGCGGCGGGATTGGTGAGTTCCAAGGGTGGGTTTGCAAACAAGGTGCAAAACAGCTCTCAAAGAAAATGAAGTGGGCGTGGCGCACCCAGAGCAGCCGCTTCTTTACAACAGACGAGGACGGAAGAGGTGCCTGCTTCGTTCTCTGGCCCCTCTACTTCCCTCACTCAGTTGCTACCACCAGGGTGCTGCCAGGGCAAATGGTGTGTGTGTGTGTGTTTGTATGTGTGTATAGGGAGGGGCAGACTGTTCGGTGCTGAGGTAGTAGCTGGTAGGGGGATGCTAATGATCAGCGCCTTTGGATTCTCTGCCTGGTGCGTGCCAGACTGACCAATCACATCACCTTCTCAACCTTGGGAACCTTCGGTGCCGGCTGGAGCTGCCCACCCCTCCCAGCTGGCAAAACAGAAATTTTTGCTGGTTCAGTAGATGTGGCTAGGTGGGCATGTGACTGAGTGGGCATGGGTGATGTCAAGTTGGCCATGCTCACTCAGTCACATGCCCACTCACCTAGCCACGCCAACCAAATTGGTAGTGAAGTGTTTTGAAACCCACCCCTGAATATAACCTAGACGGATATACATGAAAAATCTTTACTCTGCATTCATTAAATTGTTTACTGCATTAGAAATGCTGGATTTGACTGCTGTAAAGAATTATCCACCTAAGCCAATTCATAGCAGAACAGAGACATTTCTAACTGAAGGCAATAAAGGCCTTCAGGATCTATAAATGGGTGTGCCCAAAGGTCAGACGTCCCATCCCTTTCCTTTCCTTTTCATCCTCACCTATTGCTTTTGTATAGTAGTTGTATGCTTCATTGTAGTCCTTTTTGGCATAAAATGCATTTCCCTGTTCCTTGAAGGACTCTGCTTCTCTGAAAACAAAAGAAATATAATCTGAAATGCAGCAACCTTGAATCTAAGCAAGACAGCAGTAAAGAGATGATAGATTTATCTTATCTTATCAGAAAACTCATCCTGAATAACAATAGCTTTGGTACTGGGAAATGGATCATGCTACTAAATGTACCTTTCTTCATAAAACATTTATTCTCTCAATGATTGCCATAATGAATCAGTAAGATAGCCCTTAATTAATAATAAACATAATCCCATTTCTATTAAGAAGAAATGTGGTTAGCATTTCTTACAATTAACACTGGTGTTACCTAGATATTTGGAACCACTATGCTGTTGTGGGGAAAATATGAGGAGGAAGCAGTATTAGGTATGTTTGCCGTCTTGAGTTAAAATGATAAAAGTAATCAAAGTGGGTAAAATAAATAAATAAATAAAAGCTAAATGTGTAAATAAAAGTAAACAATCCCAGAAGAAGCAATGATAAACCATTTCTGTTGTCAAGAATATGTTTTAATGTATCTTTTTAAAAAATGCTATGGAATTCTGGAAACTGCATAAACCACTGATTCTCCTCTACCTTAATAACAGCTTTGAGGATTGTCACTTATTTACATGTGCACAATTCTAAGTGAAGCTGCATTCAGCTGAATTATTCAAGGCTCTACTCTAATGACTGGAAGAGGTGTGTGACAAATTCAGGATATTATCAAACTATGTTAGAATGGGAATATAGCAGTCTGGCAAGCAGGCTCTTTACAGAGTTCTGAATTTATCTTCTTAGGGGTGACAAGGAATGCAGAAGACCTTTTGAGCAAGCTGGGAATCCAACTCCCAAACTAGCTATTGCAACAGTCAACCCTAAGAAACAAAAAACACCCTTGAATTCAAGTGAATGGCTCTAAATTGGTTTCTTCAGTGGAATCCCACCCCCTAGTACTCCTGGAAACAGCTAAGTAAAGCTGTTTGGCCTGGACAATACAAGCTATTTAGGAAGAAAAAAATCTCGAGAGAGAAAAAGAACAATGGAGGGTTGTATTGGTATGTGTTAACATGGTTTAACCTCATTTTGACCTCAATCCACTGGCCACCCTCTCTAGACTCCTACCCTCGGGCAATTCCCATTAGAATGGAGCAGTTTAGTAGATTAGATTGTAAATACAATCAAATGAAACCAAAAACATTTTATCTCATCAACAGGCTGATGGAGGTCAAGGCCTCCATACTGCTCACCCTCAGTGTAGTCAATCGTGTTTACTTCAAGAAGATTATAGTGCTCTTGATTTGCCCTAGCCTACAAAAATGTTAAGACTTACGAGAGGAATGGCACATGTAATCCAATAGGTATGATAGGTTCCATGTTCCCATTCCCGCCAGTTTTAACTGTGAATATGTGATTTGAAAATCATTAGGGATATGTGTGTGGGGGTTATTGCCAAGAAGAGATTAGAGGCATCCACATTTAAGGCTCACCACAATTCTTCATAGCAAGCAAAGGAAAATCAGAATGTAATGAAACTATTATTGTATAACAGCAGGATATGACATCATGGTTTGATCTTGGGACTTTTTAAGTGTAAACAAATTATAACTCCACAAATAGGTCTATCAGAGAAAAGTGGTTTTGTTAAATCTGAAATGAAAAGTTCTTATTTTTTCCTTTGGAAAACAACAAAATAGAAAAAGGCCAAATCACACATTAGAATCATGTGCACTAAAATCTACCAATTTTTATATATGTAGTGAGAGTACTATGTTTTAAGATGCAATTTTAGAAAAAGAGTCCTGTCCTTGTTTACTAAGGACTGGCTGCCAGAACAAGAGGGAAAGTCAGGATCTCCTGATATCACAAATGGTTGTTTCTGCTTCTAACAGATGCCATAGTCTGAATGAGGTCATTCTGCAAAGCTTGTGCTGATGTAGGCTGCGTTCCCCACTTGCTACTTTTGAAGCTGAAGAAAGAATCTGGCTAAAAATACAATCCAATTTTCTGAATAGGTCTCTTTGTTGGGCAAGACGTTGCTGTCCATCTGTGAACTCTGGGGGTGAGACAGAGCTACAATGAAGAACTAAAAAAAAAAAATCTCCCTATACTATTAAGCTTCTGGGAAGCAAATAGCCATGGTAGGAAAGATGTCTTTTGAATAAGATACCATAGATTGTTATGGTATTGAAGACCATTATGGTATATCATGCTAGATTGTTATGTATTGAAGATTGTTATGGTATGGAATGCAAGGACTCCTTAGACTGCAAGCGTTCTTTTTTTACTATCCACAAGGTCGAAGAGTAAAAAAAAGTTCTTAGATGTCAAAGTTATGGTGACATCTTAACATGACAACAAAACTATGTAGGACATATTGTGGACAAAGACTGGCATTCCATACATAACAAAACAGATAAGCGATGGTGTTAATAGTAGCTTGCTCACTACTGATTGACTCCTACAGTGTGCAGCTGTAGTTGAGGGTTGGACATCTTTTATATCAATTGGCAATTTAAGCAGGGCAACAGTCTAATACTTTATTTGCACAAAGTGTGAGATTGCATAAAATTCTTAGGCTCAGTTCATTAGGAATTCATTACACATACGCAGTTCTTTATATTAGAAAATTGAGTCCACAAGGAGGGTCTATGGAGATTCTCAATCATGCAGGTCATGGTTATACACCAAAGTTACTTTTTCCAAAGGACAACTAGACATTCTTAGTTTTTTTCTTCGAAAACGTTTTGCTTCTCATCCAAGAAGTTTTTCCAGTTCTAACTTGAGTTCTAACTTCAGTTAGAACTGAAGAAATACTTTCAAAGAAAAGAACCCAAGAAAATTCAGTTGCCTTTTGGAAAAAGCATCTTTGGGATAGTTCACAAGGATTTTTATAAAAGCAGAAACCTTAGTGGCTTTCCACCCTCTATTTTAGTATTTCATAAACCAAAGATCAGCTCTGAAATAGCAATGCATAAGATCAGTAAAATCACATAGTTTGCACAATATAAAGTTGGATATATGAACTACCTCAAGCTAAGTATTAGGAATTACCAGTAGGTCTGTAAGGATATTTTTTTATTCTCCAGTTTTAACTTTCATGATGCAAGTGGAATGAGCATAAAGCAAGTTATTGTAGCATGTGAATAAACATTCATCTGTGCACTAGTGTCGCCTAGCGTCTAGTGAAAACAACTGAAGTCAAGTAAGTATGGGGCTGCATTAAACGCTGAAAAAGTATTACACAGAGATTTGCACTTTTTATTCAAATTAAATTCTTCTCATACATTTTAAGCTTATGCCTTTGGTTTTTTTACTTTAAGATCACGCTTTGATTCAAAATCTTTAATAAGATTTCTCTTTCCTGCAGTGTACACCACATTGCTGTGCCAGATATTGCGTACTCTTTCCAGATAATCTGTGAGCTTCGGTTTTCGTTTCCTGGAAACTAGCTAGCTCCAGATATCAAAAAACTATTTGCTATTTAGAGCTTGATTTTATTCTCTGAATAGAAAAGGTAAGAAGCTCACTGCTAAGACAATAGAAACTTTCCTCTACTAAAAAGGCTTAAAATTGTGAAAAACTCAAAACAAATCATTTAAAATAATTTAGAACAGGAACATTCCTTTATTCTTCATTATTCAATCTAGCCGTGATTATCAAATAAAACAGACAAGTAAACATCACAACTGTGCTGTTTTAGCATGTTAAGATCTTGAAGGTTGGATATTATTATACTGCATCATCAGAAAAATATAAAGAGCTATGTACAGTGCTGCTTTTTTATTGTTTTAAAATTTATTATTATTATTATTGAAAATGGGATGAGAGCTAAAGAATTAGAGCAAAAGAATAAACATTATTTCATGTGGGAACTAATCACTACACCTAGCAGAATTTAGTGTTTATTCATTTATAAATTCCCTCTTAACACTTCTACAATTGCTATGAAGGAAGGGGAATCATACAAACATCTGAAGCCTCTAACTGACTTCAGGGTCAAAGTCAAGAGTACCTAGAAATTTCCTTACAAACAAACTGATTAGGAATTCTTGCACACTTTGCCCTTCTGAAAAAAAAGAAAAAGAAACCTGAAGAAGTTTGAATTTCCTGAATCACATAGACCTAGCAGTTTGGGTGGGGTGAGGTGGGGTTTTTTCCTATTTACTGAATTGGCGTTGATTTGTGGAGTCTTTGATGCAGACTAAGATTGCAAACATTTTCATTACCCGATTAAGTAAATCATCTATACTAATTAGTATGAGGTTTGCTCCCTGTTTATACACAACAGCTTGTCCTGTCAATGTTGATTGAGATGTGGTTTTCTCCTTGATGATGCCTTGATTGGGGCATTATTTTCTATTTGTCTCATGTTAATCCCTGTTTATCTGGATGTAGTCTGCTGGATATAGTCTGCTATCTTTTTGTTCTCCTTGTTCTTTAATTGTCTTTTGAATTGTAAATAAATGTGTCATTTGTGTCTACTTATGGCTGATCTATCTGGAATTCCTTGGTCTGAATGCCAGGCTTCCGGAATTCCTTACTTGGTCTAGGATGTTTTGTTTCCCAATTGAAACTAAGGCTGAGTCTCAAGAATATTTGTAGCTCAGGGTTGAAATGAGGTGTTCTTCATGCTGTCTGAACTTGATTGTTTTGTTGCAGATGTTTCATTATCCAAACTAGATAACATCAGATTCAAAAATAATATCCCTACAGACTTAATTTCTAATATTTATCTTGAGATAATAACTATGTAATGTTACTAATCTTATGCATTGCTGTTTCAGAGCTAGTTTGGGTAATGAAATGTTTGCAAAACAACCAAGTTCAGAGAGCACCAAGAATCCTTCATGGTTGAATCTGCCAGGTGTTGTGATATTGAATAGTTTTCATTGTGTTTTCTACTTGCTGTTCATGGATGTGCTCTGTAATCCTGTCTGTCCTACATAGTAGTTGTTACAGTACTTACACTGTATGTTGTAGGTGACTCCTGGTTTTTTCTTCTTCTTGGGCTACTGGGTCCTTTAGTTTACTTAAGATGTTTTGGATGGCTTTAGTTGGTTTGTGTGCTATAGTGATATTATAATGATTTTTGTTGTTTCTGAGGCGTTTTTTATGTACACTATATTGCCAAAAGTATTCGGTCACCCATCCACATAATCAGAAGCAGTTGTGAGCAAATACTTTTGGCAATATAGTGTCTATAAATAGACATATAAATACCTTTACAAATTATACATCACACTCACTATCACTGATAATGTTACCTAGCTGGATAATAAAACATCTACAAGAAAATATCCATGTTCAGAGATCACCAAGCACCCTAAGCTACATATATTATTTTCAGTTGATAATTTTGTGGACAAATATATTTAGGAAGCTCTTAACTTACTGGTTGCTTAACAGCCACCTGTATTTACAATGGCAATGGAACTGGTACTTTATAGTCTTTAAAACTTTTATAATTAGTAGTGTTTCCCCCGCCCCCCCATCATGTGAGGTCATGCCAGGTGCTTGGTAAATAGTCACAACATTAACTGCAGTCAAGTAGCCGCAATCGGTGAATTTTTTTTATCAGTTTCTAGTTTTATTTATTGGTTTCTGGCAAAAAACACTATTAGAATGGATTCACTTAATGATTATCACTACAGGTAATCCTTGATTTATGACAATTAAGCCAAAATTTCTGTTGTTAAATGAGACATTTGTTAAGTGAGTTTTGCCCCATTTTATGAACTTTCTTGCTACAGTTACCGTATTTTTGGAGTATAAGACGCACCTTTTTTCCTCAAAAAAGAAGCTGAAAATCTCGGTGCATCTTATACACTGAATATGGCATGTTTTGCCTCCCGAAACCCTGCCACCTTCACCAAAATGGCCGTTCATAGCTTTTAGGACGCTTATAGAGTGCTCCTGGGGGCTGGGGAGGACAGAAATGAGTGAAAAACGGGCTGTGCACGCCCCTTCTTTTGACAAAAAACAGGCCTGTTTTTTGCTTATTCCCCCCCACCCCCAGCACTCTATAAGCCTCCTAAAGGTTATTCATGCCCTTTTTTTGAAAAATAAGGGCCCATTTTCGCGAAAAACAGGCCATTTTTGGGAGGTCTGTAGAACGCAAAAACTTTTTATAAAAAAAATTGCCTCTTCAAAATTTTGGTGCGTCTTATACTCCGGTGCGTCTTATACACCAAAAATACGGTAAGTGAATCAGTGCAGTTATTAAATTGATAATATGGTTGTTAAGTGAATCTGGCTTTTCTATTGATTTAGCTTGTCAGAAGACTGCAAAAAATGATCACATAATCCTGGAACACTTCAACTGTCAAAATTATGAACTACTTGCCAAGAGTCTAAATTTTGATCCATGATCAGGGGGATGCTGCAACTAAAAAATGGTTATAAGTTACTTTTTTCAGTGCCATTGTAACTTTGGTCACTAAATGAATACTGTAACTCAAGGACTGCCTATATGTTTGCTTAATGACCACAGCAAAAAATGCTAGAAAAATTCTATTCCTCAGCTAAGAAGGAAAACCTCTGCACAAGATGAAATAACTGAGTCAATGCTCCTTTTGTATATTTCCCATTTGGGTTTTAGCAAAAAGTGAAAATTTTAAGAATAGGAATTATGGTAGTGTAACTGAGTATCATACACCAACCTGTTTTTTGCCCTTTTTCATTTCTCCTTGTAGTTGCAGGATGAGGGGTAAAAAGAGAGAACCAAACACCCAAGGACAGAGAATGCCTAGAGAACCCCCATTTTCCCTGGGGGAAATATAATTTCCATTACAATTAGGGGGAAAAAATAACCAAACCCCAACTTGTTCAGCCAAAAAACAAAAAAACAAAACAAAAAAAAACTGACCAAGGAGTAGAGGCCATTTTATCTTTTGCTCCATTTACCAAAATTTCCTAGTGTCATAATTCAAACCAGCTGAATGTGTCATACTAATAGGCCACTGGAAACAATCACTCCAGAGCAATCATGTGACTATATAAAAGTATATTTTTCAATTTCATTATTCAAAGCTTTTAACATACAATTGATTTAAGATAATTAATAAAAGAGAATATGTGTAGCTCAGGGCTGAAATGAGGGGCCCTTGGTGCTTTCTGAGTTTGATTGCTTTCTCGGTTGTTTTCTTTCTTACTCTCCGCGTCTCCTCCTCTGTCTGCTGCCAGTGCTGCTGCCAGATGATGAGCCACCTGAAGCTACCTGTTGCTCTGGCCCACCAACTCTCAGATTTCCTGTGACCAGCGTGACACTTCCAGATTGCCTGTCTCCCCACTGCACCTCTACCTCCATCTGGTGCTTGGACAGGGATTCAACTCACCTATGTTGCGCGGGCTGCGGCTGCTACCTGACACTGTCAGCCCACATGCACTTGCCACCTCCTGTGCTGGCCACCCCCCTTCATTAACGCTTATATTTTGGGTATTAGGTGCACACTCAAAAATCAGGCTAGGTCTTATCTTCAGGGAAACACGGTACTTAAGGTTTTTATAACCATCAAGTTAATGAATTTACTCTGACTCTATAGCACAGAGTACATTTATGCTAGAATAAACTCTCATTTTAGATACTAGCTCCATCCAATAGCTGAATCAGAGGAGGAGGTGTGGGAATCAGGGTCAACCTGAGAGCTCCGAGGGGGAAGAGGGAATGGAGCTAGCAGAGAGACAGAGGTAGAGCATGGGCTGTCTGTCAGCCCTCAGATGATGAGTCAACAGCCCCCAGGTCTGCAGGTGGCTGATGAGGAAGAGGAGGAACAGCTGGTTCCAGTGCCTGACACGTGTATATGCAGAACACAGAAGAGAGAAGAACAGTGGAAATCCATGGGTCGATTCTTGGGATGGAAGAGCCACCCCTGCTAACAAAGCACCATCCTAGCTCTGGAGATAAAAGGCAGGGGGCAGAGATGAATAGATGTAGCAGACTATTCATCTTCTGGCCGGATGGACTTGTTAGCCTGTAGTGAGAGAGAAACTTTTTGCTTAGGGTTGCCAGCATTCCTAATCACAACAGTTTTGAAGCCATTTCACTCTTGTTCTAAAATGTCTAACAAATAGGGGTTACATTTTTGTTTCCATGCTCTCAGAAACATAATTACAAAATGCTGCACAGCCCTACTAGAGACTGTCCCAAGACAGAAATCCTGCCAGAACCCAAGCGCTTTTTGTGAAGTAGCATATATATTCTCAGAATGTGAACAGGCAATTCAAGTTATGGAAGTTGTACTGGCTAGGTTTTTAAATTTGGGGAGAACCCTTCCCACACAATTGATAAGGAATCTATAAATATTGCAAAGGATAAGTCATTATAAATGCCTGATATGCAAGATTTAACATAGTCTCTTTTTCTCCTGTATTTGTAGTACGTATCTCCTTTTTAACTCCCAGTATTGAGAGATATAACTGTACTTTTTAATAATCTCAACCATTATCTAACATTGGTACAATAACATATGGCTGAATTCATATATCATACTAACTATAATTTAACTATGATGCACTGAATAAGTCACGTTCAACTGCTATTAATAGTTTAATAATCTTAAAATTATGGTTCTTTTAGGAAGTTGATTTTAATTCTCCTTCACTCTCTAACCCCACAAACTAAGTTATTCATTCACTATTTCGCTGGAAATTGTAGATCACCTTGCAATCTTGCAAGGAGGAAAAAAGTCAATACGTTTAATTGGTGGTCAACTGTCATTAGGGAATCTAATAGTTTGAATTCATTATGGAATATTTAACTGGAAGACTCATATTCAAATCCTAGCCAAGCTTGCTAACATAAATTATTGCTCACTTATCCAATTCAGAAGGTTCCCCTGAGGATAAACCACACTATGCACCCTAGCAAACTGCCAATTACAAGTGTTGGCTATCATCCAATGTCCCAGGAGTACATGTGTTACAACCCAACTATATATGTCACAGTTTCTATATATAATTATAATAAGAGTTTACTGTTAGGTACCTTTAGCTTTAGGGCAGAAGAGAAGTCTGAAATAAGGTGTGAATCCTTTGAATAACAGGAGAAACAGGAATTCTTTTCAAATCATACATCTGATTTTGTAATTAATGATAGCCAACAGATTCATGTTTTCTTCACCTTTTTTTCTGCTTGCCCAGCCAGTCAAAGTATAGCCTGACACTACAAACTTCCAGATGAGCTATGATTTTTCTCAGAGGAGTCACTTGCTATAAACCAAGTACCACCCAACCCAGAATGGTTTTCTTATAAAAGTACCGCATTCATTTTCACATGCAAGTGCCTACACTATTATGCAGTGATTATAAATCTTATGAATCAAGATGAGAAAATTCACTTCCCTGTGATAACCCAAAATGAAATTCAAAATGTTTTTTTCCAAATAAGATTTAACACAAATTTATTATGATTATTAAATGTTTCACTGACTACTGTGGCACTTCTCATTATCTAGAAGCTTCCCATGGCAAGAACAGCTGCTACCCTAACTAACATATGTTTATTTAGTGGGCTGTTCTTGAAGTGCTGAGATAAAAAAAGAAATCATTTATATACCAAACCATATTCCAAGTCGTATACTTTGCACAATATCTAAAACAAAGAGACCAATTGTACAGTAATTGATGGTCAAACTGTCTGTAAAATAATAGTAAAAACATTACCCAAACATATGTATTTCTGGTTCCTCTTCAGAACCTGTATATATAGGGTTTTTGTAATAAACCTTTGTGGGAAAGTACTTGGAGAGCTATAATAACTGAATTACAAGAATAATGGAATTCAGCAGGAAGCCTGCAACTACATACAGAGAGACATGCCATAGGAGGCCAATCTCCAGCTTAAACCCGTTATACCTTGAAATTGGGAAATTCACAGTTAAATGTAAATATTGATCAGACTGTAAGGTCTCTTTCATCCAGCAATTCATCTCCTAAGGAGGCCAGAAGTTACCACAGAACCTGCAGGATTTATTCCTCAGCAGACTGAATGTTAGGCGTGCATTGTTCCTCAATGAGAGCGAGAGCTTCTCTTAACTACCCTTCGTTAATTGGCTTAAGCTTGAGTTTTCTCATTCGTGACCCTTTGGAGGAAGAGACGACTAATGACAACGATAACAAATCGCAGGTGATGCCTTACAAGCTACTTTTCTAAAAGAAGCCCGATTTCTGTTCCCCCCCCCCCGCAACCGCGGCAGTGAAGCAGGCTCCGCCTCTTGTCCTCTCTCCCCCCCGCGCTTCGAAGCAGCCCCTCCCCCTCCGCGGGGGCAAAAATCTCCTTCCCAGGGACGGAACAGGTGGCGGAGGGTTTACCTGCGCGTCCCCTCGTCCTCCTCGCTCAACATCAGCGGCATCGAGGAATGTGAAGCCACCGTTGGGGGTGCCGCGGGCGCCATAATCACGTCGCAATCTCCGCCCGCCGTCGCCATCTTGGTTCCTTGTTGCTGCAATCAACGGCCGGCGAGCCGAGGAGAGAGAACGAGAGAAAGCAAAAAGGAACGAGACGGAAGTTCCTCCTTCTATATCCGGAGAGAGAAGAATCGGGGTTAGAGAGGCCACTTCCGGTTGGGAAGCGAGTCCTCCAAGGGAGGGGGACGATTTTGCTTAGGTATTGGACAAACAGGAGTTGGAAATAGTCATTTGTCTTCAGGCAAAAATATACAGAAAAAAAACCCTGGAAGTCGGGACCGGTCTATTTTCAGATCTCTTTTTCATAGCACTGTGCTTCAATCTTTCAGAATCTGTTTATACTTAGTTAGGAATAAGCTCTATCTATAGATAGGCAGGTTTCTTCTGCTATAAGAATGGAAAATACGGTTTGAAGGAATTCTATAAGAGGGTATTTTTTGGTATCTAGCCACAAAAGCAAGATGCTTATATTTTTATTTTTTTATTGCTTAGTTACTTTAGCAATAGAGCACTAAATGACAATTTCATACATTGATATGTTTTTATTCCAGGAGAAATAATTGATTCATTCTTCAATACACCAGCTCTAATTGCATGAGCACGATAATAAAAACTAATCAACTATGTTTCAGCCTAAGGTGCTCTGCAAAGCAAACCTGTGTATTGGAAACATTCTTCATATTATGTGAAACCCAGAAAATTGTGTTAATTCCATAAACCATAGATCAGTTAATCAAGAAGGCCACATGAACACAGCCATTGCATCAACCGAAGATATCCAAACCTTAAACATTTTTCGGTATCATATTTACAGTCAAAATACCCACATGTATTTATTCGCATTTACCTTGACTATCACTAAGTGTTGTATCTTTTTATTCTTGATGAATGTATTTATTCTCCTTATGTACACTGAGAGCACTTACACCAAAGACAAATGTCCAATCACACTTGGCCAATATATTCTATTCTAATTTCCCATTTTTCTGCTACCAGCACTCTTGCCAAACAAAATTTGCTTTAGTATAAATATGTGAATTCAATCAGAGAAAAGGAGGGGGAAAAGGTACTGCTTTATTACTTTCATTATATCCCCCGTTTGTTTAAGATCGATAGCCCTCCTCTTGATCGTATAATTTTCATAAAATTTAAAATGAAAAATAGCCCCGGTTATAGCAAAATTGCTGAGCTCAGCTTTTTATTTCCATCCTGTGTTTGACTGCAACGCGCTGCTGTTACCTTTTCCTAAATATCTTAACTGGATCGCAAACGAGAGTAAATCACACTGGCGACAGTGCTCTAGATGGAGCTGTGGGCTGCAGTTCCCACGTACGTCTTTTCTCTCAGTCAAGTCGAGTTGTTGGTCCTCGGTTCCTTTCTTTGCTGAAGACTGCAGAGCAGTGCCTGGGTCGGGAAGGTAAGTTGCCTTGGATTGGCTGATGTTTTTTGTTTTTGTTAATCGAGTTTTAAGGAAAAAAATGCAGGCTTTTAGAAACGCAATAGCGATTGTATGGATTTGCACGCTAATTGTACCGGCGATTAATTTCACCTATGATAGATTTGCAAATGAGCCCAGTCCCCTCTCTAAGGAGCAGCGACCAGCTGTTTAATTAGAGTTTTATCTAACCCGCCAGAAGCTTGCAGTGCCTTGAAGCTTAATTGATAAATGATGATATTGGCTTTTGACAACTTGGCTTTTATCAGATGTCAGGCAGGCCTTGTTTGTGAGACCATTAATGCGCAAATAAAAAAGCCAAAGTGTCATGAAATGTAAGAAACAGCAATTTTGCCATTTGCCATTGCAGTGTGATACATTTCTCTGAGCACTACACAAGATTAAAGGAATAACTCTTCTCAACAATGGAAATTTGTACCAGTGCTCCCTAATTTATTCCTCTATGTTTGTGGTGTGGATAAATCCTGGTTGATCTGTAGAAAATATAGATTAAACAGACTAAAATTATTCTTGTATTTATATTTAAACATATGTAACTTTAATCATATACTATACATTCATATAAAAATTATTGTAGAAATTATTATGTGAGTTATGTAGAATTATGTAGAAAATAGGAGTTAATCTACAGGGAAAATGGGTAGCATAAAATTTTAATAAGTTAAATGTGGCACAGAAGCAATACCAATTGGTAAACATGGCTTTCACTTTCACCCATCTAAAAAACAAGAACATTACTTGGAGATACTGTAGCTTTCCTGTTCCATTGTACAATTTTGGTTATCAGAGACATAAAAATATTCCAATAAAAGATAATATTTGTAGCTCACAGTTGAAATGAGGGGGTCCATGGTGTTCTCTGAACTTATTTTATTGCTAGCCCTGATGATGTTACCTAATTTGGGTAATGAAACATCTGCAAAAAAACAACCAAGCTCAGAGAACACCAAGGGCCCTTCATAAAAATATTCAGAGTAGGCAAATAATACAGGATACATATTCATATTGATGATTAGATAGGACACTGCATTCTCAGAGGAAAGCCCCTTATGAATGAAGCCAAATACACATGGCCCAGGATAAGTTGCAGGATTCAAATTGGGTCTGTCTGGTTCCAGTTATCAACCCAGATTGGATCATGAAACCCCTTATCACTGTTTCATTTATTTTTTGGTTTACAGTTTTAATGTTAGCTGTAGATGAAAAGAAATGTATATTGGAAGCTGCTTATATGTTATTTTTATTTTTCAACTTATTCTTTTCTTTGGCCAACCTTTCAGACAAGTAGCTTTTCTAAAACTAACATAATAGTACTGTAAACAGCAGCTTCTTTCTAGATGTGCCTCATTGTGTGAACGGCTTAAAAATTACTTAGGAAAAATGAATGGACTTGCTTTTGGCCTAAAATGAGAAACACAAGGAAGCAAAAGGAAATTCCCATCCTACCAGTGGTGGGTTCCTACCAGTTTTAACCTCTTCTATAGAAGAGGTTCCACAAATCTACAATGCGGTTTAGAACCGGTTCCAGCTCCCTCCCCCCGCCTGTCCACACATCATCAAGATGAAGAGCGAGAGGAGGAATAGTGGGAGTTGAAGTCCACAAGTCTTAAAGCTGTCAAGTTCGAACACCTCTGGGTTTTTTTTTCTAAAGGGTTAGGGGTGCAAGGGTCTTGTAACTTGACAGCTTTAAGACTTGCGTGCTTCCAATGCCAGAGTTTCTGAGCCAACATTTTGGTTGCTAAGCAAGAGCATTGTTAAGTGAGTTTCACCACGTTTTACAAGTTGGCCATGCCCACCCAGTCACATAACTGCCAAGCCACTCCCACCCGGCCACATGACTGCCAAGCCACTCCCATCCAGTCACATGGCTTGCAAGCCTCTCCCACAAAGCAGGCCACACCTATAGAAGAGGTTCTAAAATTTTTTGAAACCCTGCCTTCTACCCACCCCTAAAATTGCTCAATACTGCTATTAGTGCTAATAGAAATCTCAGCTACTTTTCTGTTCTCTTCTTATTAATGTGGGGTGATTAGGAGGGAAAGATGTTACTGTTTCTTCTAGGATAATCATGTTTATGCCAGGAAAAAATTGAAGGGGCAGAAGGATTCTTTCTGAAACTCTAAAAGCATCAGTAAGTCTTGTTTGATTCCAGCACTGACTGGAATTTAGAGGCACCAAGCAGGCAGGGTAGAGAAACAAAATGTAAAGAGACTAAAAGCAAAGGAGTAATAAAAGAAGAGTAAAATTAGAGATGAAGCGTAAAGACAGATTGCCTTGATTCTGTCTCATAGAACAGGTGTCTCCAACCTTGGCAATTTTAAGACTTATGGACCTCAACTTCCAGAATTTCTCAGCCAGCAAAGCTGGCTGAGGAATTCTATAACTTGAACTCCTCAAGCCTTAAAGTTGCCAAGGTTGGAGACCCCTTTCCTACAATGTATAGGCTTTACTTCATTTTGACTGGAAACCCAAGCCATGTTCTTATTCTACAGTCTGCACTATACACTATATTAACTCTAATCCTTTAAAAAAAAACATATTTTTAGAATAATCATGTTTTTCCTTTATCTTAATTGTCACTCTGGTGTATTTACTGGTCTATGAGAGAATAAAATTAGATTTGATTTCACTGGAATGCAGAGTCCACCAACTCAAAACCAGATCCAAAACTAAGGCAAATTAATGCAGACCATATGACAAATGAGTATATCCAGATACATGAGTTAGTACAGATCAGAAATTCTTATGCAGAGAATCACTATGGAGAAAAGAATTACATCAAGATCTGAGCAAATTCATTAATATTCCTTTTTTGTCAGAGAGAAACTTTGAGGTCAGTATATATGTGAATAACACAGGGCCTACCATGGCAGGAAAAAAAATTCAATTCTATTTTTAAATATTAAATTATCAAGCCTTAAGAAACACTTTCTATTTCTTGCAAATAACAGATGCATTCATTGTTCTTCCTCTTCGTTCTGCTTGACTCTGTCCAAGCATTTGCCATTTTAAAGCCCCATGAAGTTCTGCTCATGTCTTTTACTAGTGTACCAGCGCCTAAGATTAAAATAGTCTGGTTATTATAATTTGTGAGACTCCTTCTCTGAACAGCCCAAGCCAGCCTTGAGCAATAGTGGTGTTTGCATATATATCTTCATTTAGGCATGTTTTCACCACGCATCTTCAGTATATCCTTCTTGATTGTTTCCTCTTTGTATTGTCCAGATAATGGGGAAGAGTTGCAAAGTGGTAGTATGTGGGCAAGCATCAGTTGGGAAGACTTCGATCCTGGAACAGCTTCTGTATGGGAATCATATTGTTGGTGAGTGTTGGCATTAAATGGGAAATCTTATTTCTTTGCTATTTTGCCCAGATCATACATTTTAGGCTTTTCTGTTTCATTGACTGCTAAGTCATGATCTGCTTAGGATTTTTTCCTTCAATAACCACAGTTGGCTGAGTGGCACAACACAGGACTAACAAAGGAGATTGATGGATTCGGGCATACTAAGCCTACAGGAAACATATCATACTATGGCTTAGTGCAACGTGTGAACATTAAATAGCTTTATTTGGGTGTTATTAACATGTAGCGGAAGCCCTTAACTACCACAACCAAAATTGAGCCCAAAATTTCTGTTGCTAATTATTAAATGAATTTTTACCCATTCTACATTTTTTCTTACTGCAGTTGTTATGTGAATCGCTGCAGTTGTTAAGTTAGAACATGGTTAATTGAATCTGGCTTTCCCATTGATTTGTCAGAAGACCACAAAAGGTGAATCTGAATTTTGATCACTTGACTGTAAATGTGAAAAACAATCATGTCACTTTTTTCAATGCCATTGTAACTTCAAATGGTCACTAAATGAACTGTTGTAAGTTGCAGACTACCTATATGAGTTAAACCTGTTGCCTTGAGAATCGTGAATAACATGTAAGTTTGCTTAATAAAGCATGTTCAATGTAATGTGCAAATTCAACCAATTTATTTTTCATTCATATAGGGACAGATGTAGAAATACATGTGGCAAAATAATGACATTTTAAGGAAAAGTTGTTGAGGCAAAGCATGAAAAACATCATTTCAAACTGGCAAGTTATCTGCTTATAATTGCTCCCGTTTGTTGACATGCACATACAATGGGATGATATACAGAATTATTTACTTATTCCTGTGAATTAACCTGATCGATTGAACTAGAAATTAATTGTAGGCCCTGAGTTTGTCTGTGATGATAACCTAATGTGGTCATGCTAACTATGGTGAGTTGAATCTCTCTTACACTATTGCCCATCACATTGTGTCCCCAAATCAAACTTCCTTTTTATTTGGTATATTGTGCCTCCCAGTTATGCACACTTTTTCCTCCATGTTCTTGCTGAAGTAACTTAAGAACACTGAAACAATAATTAAACGTTTAGCAGTTGCAGTTAGCAGAAAGTATTCTAGATACCTGTGTAGGTCTTTCTAGGAGCAGGATTCAGGGTTTTTTTTTTTGGTAGATTCTTATATATTGTCTGATTGACTCTCTGCAGGTGCAGAAATGATTGAAACCCAGGAAGACATTTATGTAGGTTCCATTGAAACGGACCGGAATATGCGTGAACAGGTGCGTTTCTATGACACACGAGGTTTGAGGGATGGAGCTTCCCCATGTTCGGAGTTGCCTAAGCATTGCTTCTCTTGCACGGATGGATTTGTACTGGTTTACAGTATTGACAGCAAGGAGTCTTTCAAGAGAGTGGAGATTCTCAAGAAGGAAATAGACAAAAACAAGGATAAGAAGGAGGTAGGTGGAATTATTTTCTGAAGCTTTTCCTATTTGGAGAAATTTGTAGACCATTGGTTGGTGACTGATTGCCTGTATTATTTTTACAAATAACTCAAGGCAGCGAACATATCCAACACATTTTCCTTCTCCTGTTTCGCTTACAACAATTCTGTGAGGTGAATTGGGCTGAGACAGTGACTGGCCCATGGTCAGTCACTGTCAGATTTCATGGCTAAGGCAGGACTAGACCTCATGATCTTTCACTTCTAGCCTTATGCTTTAACCCAGGGGTAGTCAACCTTTTTATACCTACCGCCCACTTTTGTATCTCTATTAGTAGTAAAATTTTCTAACCGCCCACCGGTTCCACAGTAATGGTGATTTATAAAGTAGGGAAATAACTTTACTTTATAAAATTTATAAAGCAGTTACAGCTACTGCCCACCATGAAAGCTGGAACGCCCACTAGTGGGCGGTAGGGACCAGGTTTACTACCACTGCTTTAACCACTAGGCTGAACTGGCTCTCAGCATCCTCATGTCATAAAAGCCTGCCATCACCCACAGCTCAATGACTTAGGGAGAGTCCTCTTGAGACTCTTGCCCCACCCAGTCTGCAGGTGCGGATTAAACTTATCTGACTGTTCCCTAAGCAGCTTTGATGTAGTGTAGTTGGGTGGATTCCCAAGAGGGAGGAGACCATTCCAGTGGACAGGTATTTTGTGTGAGAGAAAGAAGGTGAAAACAGTCCCTCCCTAGTAATTCCCAGAACATATGGTAGATGCAAATAGTAGAGTCCTCAGCCTGGTAAGATTCTCCTGTAGATGTGGAAACAATAAAGAACTCAGCTGGGAAGAATCGCCATTTGTTATTTTTGAGCTTGGGGCCAGACATCAGCATCTCTTTGCCCAGTCTTCCAAGGTATTATTACATTTTTCATTTTTTTAGGAGAAACAATTGTTACATAATAGTTACATCTTTATTTTACAAAAAACATTATATGTTTAAGTTATGGAAGTCATGTGCTATGCTGATTCTCTTTAGAGAGGTACATCGATCAAACATCTTAATTTATTTTTCTACCTAGAAAATGTACAGGTAGTCCTCATTTACCAGTTGTCCTGAACAATGATTGTTCACAATTATAATAGTGCTGAAGAGCCAAGGTGGCGCAGTGGTTAAATGCAGCACTGCAGGCTACTGCTAGATCAGCAGGTCAGCGGTTCAAATCTCACCGGCTCAGGGTTGACTCAGCCTTCCATCCTTCCGAGGTGGGTAAAATGAGGACCCAGATTGTTGGGGGCAATATGCTGACTCTCTGTAAACCGCTTAGAGAGGCCTGAAAGGCCTATGAAGCGGTATATAAGTCTACTGCTATATTGAAGAAATAACTTTGTGACCAATTATGTATAACATTCGTAGGTCTGTAAAGCAAAGAAAAGCTGACGTAAGTTGGTAAGCACAGTTGTTGTTTCACTTGGTGACCACTTGGCTTAATACTTGCATTGCTGATCCCAAATGTGGCCATTAAAAAGGGCTGCCTGTAGAGTGGGGTGGGGTTTTTTTTGGCAGCTTTGCGGGGGGGGGAGAACCCCAATTCTAGAAACAAGAGTTTCCACCCATCATTAGAAGCTCCTAGCCCCTTGTCCCTTTTTATCAAGCCAGAAAATTGGAAGTTAATAATCTCTCCTGTCACAATATCTGTGTGATGTTGGTGTGTGATTGTATGGTCACATAAGTCTCTCTCTTTGGTCAAACTCAGCAAATAATGTGGAAATGATTTGCCATTGTATCTTAATGGGACCCTTTTTCTTTCCTTTTTGCATTCTCAGTCAAATCCAAAATCCTGGGATTTTCTTGTGGTCTCCCATCCAAATATTAACTAGTTCCAACCCTACTTAGCTTTCTTAAATCCACCAACATCAGCTAAATGCTACAGTTGCTGAGGACAAGTCTTTCAGAGAATGATATAAATGGAACCCTAAGGCAGACAATTTGGCTGGCAGGCACAAAAGAGCAGTAAGAAGCAGGGATGGCATATTGGGGTTGTGGGGGGGCACTAGCAAGCATGCTGGGATTATTTTTAAGTGCACTGAAGGACCCATCCTGTTGTATTTCTAGAAGCAATCTTCAGCTGACAAATCAATGTCTGAAGGGGAAAGAATGCTTTCCCTTGACTCAGGCATCCGAATATCCTGGGTGGCCTTGTTCCACTGTGTCATAAGCATCCTGGGATTTGATTCACAATGGAGGAATGGATGGTGAAAATGATGGAATTTGCAGCAATGGCTAAACTGACTACCTTGATTAGAGAAAAGACTATTTACATTTATCGCTGCCTCTAAAACCCCTTATAGTTTTTTCCATGAAACAGAAAAAGTCAGCTTTTGATTCGAGGTTTTGATTGTTAAAAATAGTACATAATCTAAAAATTTTAATAATCATAGATAACTAGGTGGTCATATTTGTATTTACTGCAAAGGAAATCAGAAGCTTTTTCTATTTCTATTTATCTTTTCTTTTTGCTCTTTTGTCCTTTCTTGGTCCTTTTCTTTCTTTACTTTGTATTACGTTTTCATAATTTTTATTCTTTAATAAAATTTATGTAAGAGCATCTTGGGATTTGGAGCTTTTTGTGCATTTGACATTGTACTAGATTTTCTCTCTCTCTCTCCTCCAATCTTCATAGGTGACTATTGTGGTCTTAGGCAACAAATGTGATTTGCAGGAACAACGCCGTGTGGACCACGATATAGCCCAACACTGGGCAAAGGCAGAGAAAGTAAAACTGTGGGAAATCTCAGTTGCTGACCGTCGGAGTCTCATTGACCCCTTTGTTTACTTAGCGAGCAAAATGACACAGCCACAGAGCAAGTCCACCTTCCCACTCAGCCGCAAGAACAAAAGCAGTGGTTCTGTGGATGGATGAAACCCACAGGTGCTGGACTCACTATTGCTGGCAAAAACGTATGCATGTAGGGCAGGGCTGGCCTTGCCACAGAGCACAAACTAGTAGCAGATACTAGATAAAGGCACTTCTTTTGTTCCTATCTCTATGTCATTTGTTTTTGTTTTGGTAAAAAGAACTTTCCAAATCCAAAGCAGGAATGTAGAACTTTTTCTTCATTTTCCACAAAATAATAATTTTTAAAAAATCGAGCAGGTAGTTCCTGCATATGTCTAGTGCCTAGTGTATTAAATACACTGTCAACCTGACATAAACGACATTAAAGGTTGGGTTTTTAACATTCTTTTACTCAGACTCATTTTGTTTTTTTTATTGTTTAAAGAACCCACATTTTAAATCTGAAAATAGATTTTAGGGGTACTAATGTATATTCTTGATTTGGACCCTGAAGGGTAGCATGATAGAAATATCCAGTGTTACCAGAAATATCTCCTAGGTTGTGGAAAAGGGAGGGATGAGCCATGGATATAGCAACATGAGTAAAAATAATAATGGAATGTTCCTTCAGTTCAGTATTGGAGCCCGTTTGGCCAAGTTAATCCACCATCTTCCATGTTCCTGAATTAGCAGATTCTAAAATGGTTTTTTTAGACGCTAACTGCACATTTATAAGGATACCAAGTTGTGGAGAAGAGGAAACATACAAATAGAAACTTGTGGGAAAGCACATTATTGATCAACAAAAAATAAATGTGAGAATAATAGTTTTTAGTGATCTTTTATATATCATTAATTCCCTTGATCTGGATTTGATCTTGATTGTTTTGTGAATGTCTCTTCCAAACATTGTGACCTTGTGTTCCTGATTTGGATAATGGATGTAACAATTTATATAACTGATATCATGATAAAATGGATTCAACTCAGAGTAATGTTATTCCATAACGCATTGAAAAATGATACCTATGTTAGTTGCTTATGAACTCTTGGAAGTGCAGATTAAAAACAGATTCTACACTGCTCTGAATTGTTTGTGGAATATCAACTTTTATTGAATACAATACAGAACACAGTGTCCCAGTCAGAATAGATGACACCAATAAATTAAAAAAAATGTATTTTAGCTTTCCCAACATCAATGTGAATATAATTATTTTTCCAGTTTTTCCAGTATAGATTAGGGAGAGGGGATTGGGAAGATAATTTAAACAGAAAGATTTAAATTGGACAAAAATGGCATTGTTATTAGCAAAATATTTGTTTTTGAAAAATTCAAAGATAATTATTTTCCATTTAAGGTCTTTGTGAAAGAAATTAAACCTTAAAAAAATCTTACGTATTTGCAAAAAGAATGTTAAAGAAAAATGTCTATTAATCTATAAGTGCCACAATGTCAGCAAATACAACTCATTGTTGGAATAAGAATAAAAATTGTGTTACATTGCAATACAAGTAGTCCTCAATTTATAACCACAATTGAGTCCATAATTTATGTTGCTAAGCAATACAGTTATGTGAGTTTTGCCCCATTTTATAACCTTTCTTGCTGTAGTTGTTAAGCGAATCACTGCAGTTGACTTTATTAGAAGGTCGCAAAAGGTGATCACGTGACTCCAGGACCACTTATAAATACATATGAAAGTGACCGAATTCTGGTCATGTGACTGGGGATGAGTAGTGGTAAATGTGAAAAATGGTCACAAATCACTTTTCTCAGTGCTGTTGTAATTTCAAACAATCACTAAATCAATGGTTATACATTGAGGGCTACCTGTACTGTATTCTGAAGTAATGCCCATCATACTCATGTGACTTACCTCGTTGTAGCTAAACCATAGAGAAACCACGAGAACAAATTAATTTGCATAAAGAGACAGTGCAGAAGGAAATAGAGGGGCAACAGGAGATACTTGATCTTCCTGTTTATTACCAGTTTTTTTTCATAACATTTTAATTTTGTTTCTGATTGAGGAGCCAGACTGGGAAAATGTGTTTGTGTGTGGAGGGTAAATAATTAAGAGCCGAATAAAGAACTAACATGGCCTTCCCTTCTAGCTACCATTTCTTACTTGCAAACACATGCCGCAATTGAAAAAAACGTTGGCTAGAGCAACATGTTGTTTGTCTGTGTGCCAAGCTAGTTTATGGAAAACTCAGCTGGCATGCATTTGTGTGGGCACATAGCAAGAATACCTCTGCATGCTTATCTTCTCTTACTGCCTCTAGAAGGTCAAAGATGGCATGTAGGGATCTGGTGTTCTATTCTGTAAGAGGTATAATGATTATCAATTGCAAACTTAAGCAAAGACCACAAAGAGATCATCAAGGACTCTGGAAAATACAGTTCTGAGCTAAACGTAGAGACTAAATGTAGCAAACTGATGAGATCAGACATTGACCAGTGGACTGGCCTGAAATATATTCCTTTGATAAGAATCAGTCAAGATGTCCATTGTCTGTTAACAATACAGATCTAAAAAGAACTCCAAACTGCCTTAGCTCCAAGGCCTGGGTTCAATAGATTACCTTAAGTTCTGGTAAAATAAATTTGGGTTAGGTGGAACAGTATTTGGAGCTTTCTTCCTTGGTATTCAAGTACATGTTTAAATAGAGTGCAGTGGACCCAAAAGCTATTCTAAACAAAGCTACTAGAAATAAATGGGAGCTGTCAATTTATTCTATAATTTTCATTCGCTGCAAATATATTGTATAGAATTCCTACTGCATTGATAAGTCATTTCTTTTCCACTAATTCTTAACTGTGAGGAAATGCAACATCCTGAGGAGAATTCAGAGGAAAATTGTCTTTGCCTATATACTTTGCCTGTATACTTTTAGCTATATAGCTGAACCTATATATATATATTATCAAAATCTGGTTTGGTTTGCATGTGTTGTGCAAATACAACAAAATGTAATGCATTAAATAAAGCATGCCTCAGTTGGATGTGTCTGTAAGTGGCTCATAATAAAGATCTATCCATCCCCACCCCGGCACACACTCAAGAAAAGTCATTAACCGATAAAATTGGGATGACAAGGATATTAGTAGAGAATCCCTCATTATGACTAGTTTTCAACAGCCAGAAGGATTTTATTTTATGAGGGTCGAAGATTGACCTGAATCAAGCACACGTTGATCTTTAGCCCAACAGTTTGTTTTTATCAATCAAGCAACACAGGAGATCAAGTAAATTTGATTATCAAAATATTTTTACTTTTATTTCAACATTTTTATAATATATATGTGTGTGTATATGTGTGTGTATATATATATAGATTTATATGGTACATCAAAATATACATTGAATCATCAGCGGGCAGAGGAAAAACAATATACTGGCCATGTCCCTAAGGTCATTTGAATGTCTTTTCACCTTAAAAAAAAGTTTAAATGTTGCGCATCACTTTTTAAAAATTGGTTGGGAGTAGGGGGCACACACACTACTAAGAGCTATGGCCGACTGGTCCTACCCACTACCTGGAGTATATTATACTCTATGCTAAATATGAAGGCATTAATGCTTTGGATACAGAGGGACAGGGCTATAAAAGAAAGCATCCACACTGCGCTCCTAAAGCAGCTTCTTGCTATAGTACTATTAGCAGAAGAAATGGCTTCTAGGGGTTAAAGTGCCAAATATATCAAAAACACTAGTGCCAGTAAAGGAATGAGGGGCAGTTGCATTTAGGCCAAGGGTTTGCTGGAAAATCTATGCCAATGGAAAGACAATGAAACTACACGCAGCACCACTAGGGTTCAAGGTGCACTGGTGCTTTTATGACCTATTTTCCAAATTTGCCACCCAGAACAGTGAAGCACACCAATGAAGGGGGGGAGGGTTACAGAAGAAAAGTGATGGATGAATGTCTTCCAACTGGACAGAAAGCAAGCACATTCAGAGACAAGGGGCTGAGATAAAGCTAGAACTATAAAGAAGAGAAAAACAATAGATTTGAATGATAGAATCAAGAGCAGATTTCTGGCTTATCACAATTTTATCTAGAATGCCTTAATTTACGTAAGCTGGATATTTTGTAAGATGTCTATTAACAGAGGTGTACTTCTCTCCTGCCATTTTGGAACTAACCTTACAAGCTGCTTGTTCTGAGCAATGCAGATTTTTCTTGTTTCACAAAAGGCAAGCATTTTACTTCTTTAATCCTATTTTCTCTCTGTGGACCTGATAAGGAATTCTTTGGAAATAAAATGTTCAAGAGCAATCTGCTACAATAAATGATACAGTCATAAGAAGCCAGAGTTAACTCCATGTTTTGTGTACTTGTATCCTATAATGTGTGTTTGTGTATCCATTTCCACAACATCAGTGTGCACATTTCCAATGAGGTGTATGAAACAACCCCATGTAGTCTATTAAAAGACAGTCCAGTTCACATATTTGGAAAAAGAATCAAAACAATGCACCACTGCATGGGAGGAAAGCACAGTGATAGGTCAAATATTCAACACAGTAGAATGAGGAGTTTCAGAAAAAGGAGATACACAGCTAATGCAACTATCCTAGAAGTGCTCTGAATGCGAAAGGAAATGGGGGATCACAGTGAAAGGCCAGAGGATTTCTCAAATCAGCCAACAAGAAAGATGGCATTCAGATAAATGGAAAATTTCCTGTAAGTTGAAGATGTATATAAAGGTCATTATAAGGAGCCTGGAACTTTACAGTAATTTAATATTCAAGTAGCATGTCCAGGCCACTAAAAGGTAAAGCAGAATCCTGCAGACAGCATTCAGGGTCATTGTAAGAGAATCTTTTTGTGAAACACAAGACTCAGTAGCATCCCAAAGAAAGCAACACAACTAAAGCAGAAGCCTGCTCTCAGACCCTCTTGGATTTTGAAAACATCATTCCATCAGTCAAACTAGATCACCAGAGTGGAGAAAAGTTAAGACTTGTTTCATGGAATACTGTAGGGTGAAGCTGGCACTTTTTTTTTTTTTTTGCATAATGGCTTGTTTTGGTAAACAAAAATAGGATTCATGCACTTTATCAAGCTGCCCATAAATAACTATATATGTATATGGCAAAAATAGAAAATGAGACTATTTTATATTCATTGCAAATGGCTATGCTCCAAACATCAGTGATAATGCCACAAAAATATAATACTGCATTCACATCCATAAAACAAGCATTTGATGAATCATTGAGTAAAGTACTTCTGCAACTTATTAATATGCCAAACAAAATACTAGTCTATCACAGTCCTTTGCACTGTTTATAGGTAGATTATTCCAAGTGTGATTTGGTATTATTTCTCTCTATATAATCTCTCAGTAACTTTTGGTCCACCCTGTAATCAAACCACACATCTTTTCTTTTTCTTCCTGACCCCATTTCATTCATTTATTAAAAGCCTTTTGCATACTGAACCAGATTCCTGTAATCTTTTTGTAGCATTCAATTTATTCCAGTCTATTCACTACAAATCTACAGTCCCAATGTTTTGGAATCTATAACAAAAAACCTGTTCTAGCTAGACGTGTTGATGTTTCACAGCAAGATGTTCCTCTAAATTCTGCTCAGAGTTGCTAGGGTTAACTGGGGCTCATCTCTAGAATCACAATGAAATTAGTGCTGGAAAACAGGACAGTCACATTCCAAGGATGAATCCTGTACTAGTCCTTTGCAATATCAATAACTCACTACATGAAGAAATGCAACATCCTTACTTATTAAGGGTTTGGGTCCCACCCCACCAACCAATTTTATTTCTCTCTTTAGTCTATAGTGCTTTGGCTATCTGAGAAGTTAGCAGGGAAGGAAAACCATTTTTTCCCAATTTACAAATTTCCTTTTTGATTACCTGAATGTGATTTACATAGCACAAACAAGTAGCTGCTGCAATTATTTACATATTTATATTGAGTATATAACACTGAAGTTTTATTTATTTTTTTAAATGAACATAGAGATATTTCCCCAAAAAGTCAAATAGCTCTTACTTTATTGGCTTTTAAGAAGACCATTAAAATTTGGCTGGCTTTGGCAGTTTGGGTATTGTTAAGATCCTTTAGGTTTTTTAAAAAAATTACTATAATAAATACACCTAGTATTTATGTACATTAATATGTTTCTGATTTTATGACTGTATCCATATGTTTGAATCTGATTTACAAATGTCAGGTAAATATGCCTCTTGGACTCAATAATAATTAAAATGACCTATAAGCCCAGTAAAATATTTCCATCTTATTATACAGATAGAATAATATTAGCAGTAGCAGCTGAGATAGTAACCTAATCACAATGTATTTCATGCAGAACAAGACAAATATTTTTTGTTATAAGAAGGTCATCTCTAATATTGCTACCATATTACAGAATCTTATTAGCTAAATATGCATAAATCTGTATAGATGATACACAAGATACGAGAATGAGGGGGAAGCACATTGTTTTTGCAATCATTTTTTAAAATCTGCCCAATTGAATAAGGCACTTTAAAAAAATAATTATACATTTCCTATTCTTTTAATTACTTGTATTATGAAAATATGCCTGGTATGAAGCAGCACAGTCTTGAGGGAAATTGAAGCAGACTAACATTAAACAACAGAGAACATTGGCAAGAACCTTGAAATGAATCTATCATAAGCATTAGAGTCCTCTATACCTGGTTTGATTCAATTCTCTGGTTCAAGCATAGATTTCCTTGCAAATTCCTATAATGTTTAATCTACCCACATCCACTTTTCCTGCTGTAATTTAAGCCAGCATTTGCCAAGGCTGTAATCCTAAACAAAATTACGGAATCAGAAGCTGCACTGAACTTAACATGAATCTCGGAAAGCATGCACAGGATGGCGCTATAAATCTTACTGGAACCCGGAAAAGTTAGAAATAGCTAACTATGGCAATAGTTTCCCATCTGAAGCTCTCTGGGCTAAATTGACAGAATATTTCCCAATATTTTCAGATAGTTTCAGGATTATTGGGGATTCATCTGGGCAGGTGTTGCGCAATCCTGAGATGCTGAGATTAAAAGCAAAAGAAAGATTCTATTTTATGCTTGGGGAGAAAAGCCAAGGGAGAGAAATGTTAAGTGGTGTTATTAGATGATGACATCTGGTAACTTTGAGTTCTCTATAGCTGTTCCTATTCCCATTTCTGCCTCTCTTTGCCTCTTGTCAAATATTATTTGCGGAGAGTTATTTTTCTATCACCAGCCTACTTGCAGAAAACTGCTGGAATTATGAAGTAACATTACCATGCCCCCTGAAATGAAACTGCCACCATATTTACAAAACCTATAATGAAATGAGCAAGCTAAACAAATTAGTGCAATCTAGCAAAATTTCTTTCAGCTACAAACTGAGTGTTTCAGATTGGAAAGTACAGTATTTAGGAAGTACCTTTAAGAGCAGCTGGAAACAGAGGTTTGGTGAATATACAGCAATTTTATGTGGGTGTTAGTTGAATTCTGAGCAGGTTTGCATATTTTCCTCCAGAAGGTAACTGCCTTAGGAAGCAGTTACTATTCAACACAAAAAAGCATAAACAGTTTTATGACAATATTCTACAGATGAAGAAAGCAATTATTTTTAAAGAATGAATCTAACTTTGCAAGAAAAGATATACATTATATTAAGCTGAATGTTTGGACATTAGACCATCTTGCACTTTTCCCCATGAATCCATCAGGAACCCCCCCCCCCCAAATATCACATATTTGTTTCACCCTTTGTTTTCCTCATTCTTATAGACATACTTGCAAAGCTGACTTGCAAGTTATATGCTTTGGTGAGATCATGGGTGTTATTCAGATAACAACAACAATTTTTACTCCTATAAGTAGTTATTGTTCCCCACTCAAACTTGGAAAAGTATTTGTCTTAAACAAACTATGGATGATTTCAAGTGGATCTCCCGGAACTATAAATGTTAAATCAAAAACAATATATATTTTTGTGTCTATTTCACATAATTTAAGGTAACTAGGCTGCATTGCAAATGGACTGACAGACAATTTGCTTGTTCTCGGACAGACCTCTTCAACTCTACCATTTTTTAGGCAGCTAGTAGTACACTGCTCCTCATGGCAATACCTATATTTCAGCAGGCTAAACCAATTGGCACATTTCCATATCTAATAAAAAGAAAGGGATGTTGCTGTTCTACAATGAAAAGGAACATTTCATATCTACAAGATCACTGTGACAGCAATACCTTTGTTTTTTATGTATAGATTTTGGCCACAGATCTCATCCTTGCCTTTTGGATACAAAACAACCATAACACAGGCCTGGAAACCAAATAACAACCATTCCATTAGTATTTTGCATAGATTGGAATGTTTCATCACTTAGTTGTGGCCATCAATAATTGCTTGTTTTATTTCAGCTCTATCCAATAATGCTCTCTGGCCACTGGTTAGCTTTGTATTTAGGATGTGCTTCAGTTGACAGGTTTATGAGATTTATATTTACTAATATACTGGATCAAAGGGGAAAAAACTTTACAGGATGTCTTGCTAAAGTGATTAGTTGCATGATATAATAGAATTGGCACTGAGGAACCTCAATAATGGTCAGACTGTAGACTTCTGGAAAGTTTATAAGAATGGTATGACAATCATGGTCTTTTTCTATGGCTTGCCTGTAGCGTCCAATAGTTCCAGATTTTGAGTTAAGGCTGGTTTTAAGGAACAGAGGGTTCCAAAGGAAAAAAGTAAAGAGAATCCTGAAAAGCAATCTGGAGTATGAAACATTTGGTGCAATTAGCTTAAACATGCCTTCCTAATAAGATACTCCCCAGATATGTCAGAACTTAAAACTCTTATTTTCATCCAGCATATAATTTGGCTCAATACATCTTGAAAGCACCAGTTCAAGAAGACTTGCTTGTACAATTATCTAGAACTGCAGGAACGAGGAAAGATTTTGAGAAAGGGATGATCTCAAATTTGATATCCTACTGGATCTGCCAATTATTCCTCAACAAAGTTTGCTCATAGTGTTAACTCAAAATGTCTTGAGCCATCTACTATTTCATTTGTGGCTGTCTAACAGATTTTTTTTATCTGCTTTCCTTTTCCTGTATTTATTCTATTGCTTCTGTGGCCACATATCACACACAGTAAAGTGATATTCTGAAATGTTCTGCCAAGTAACAGGGAACATTCATTCCAGGATGACACAACCAACCAGCCACTAAACAAGTAGTTAAATACCCTCCTGCGTTTGGTAAATTGTCACCTGTTGTTATACAGGTCAAACTTCTTAGTTGAGGTCCCTCACATAAGATAAAATTCCCTGCTTTTCTTTCCTAGAGTAGCAAAAGTATTCTGCCAAATCTCTGCAGCCCATTACTATAGGCACCCACTCCCCCTAAAATGAGCCAAATCTAAAGAACAGCCCTGGAAAAAAATCCCTTATTTCTCTTAAGGTGTCAGGAATTATTACAGCTGCAAGCAAAACTGAAGAAAGCTTCAGCCAATAGATTTTAATTATGCTTTGTATTTGACTGATATCCATAACTTAGGCAAGTGAAAAAATAAACTCCTATATCCAATAACTAATAATATTGGAAGATTGTCCATGGCTTGCTTCATTTGCTGAAGTGAATGGCTATTGTATATACATCTTTTCCAACTTTCAGTCTTATGGAATTTGGTTTGTGAGCAGCAACATCCTATGCATTGCAATAGGAAATAGGGCAGCAATCTCTGACCCATTACTACAGTCCTAGATATTTATGAACTAGGTACATTTTTTTTCAGTCAACCAAAAAGCTCCAGAAAACTGCAGCATACAATATTATCTGAGAGTAAGCAGTATTAGCTCATTTTCACAAAATTGCAATATGCATACTTGTAATAAATTCATTAAATTCAAAAGCATTATATTGGAACTAGTGATTAGTAACATATTTCTAATAGAGTAATTTTTAATGCTTTGGATTTTGCTCCTAAAATATGAAATCCAGCTGTCCTCAAACTTGAACTCTACTACTTTGACATTGCTGACATTAATCCTTCTATGAATGACATCATCATGGAAATCCTGGCTCATCTTTCTTCTTCATTCAGTAGGTTTAAGTAGATACCAGCAATGGATTGTTCCTTTAGACTATCATGAATATGATAACAGAAATTGGGAAATAAGTAGTTTCAAATATTCAAGGACATATGGCAATTATGTGTGAATCATATTGTGCATTTTCTACAGGGTTCCATATTCTTACCAGTACCACTCCTTCACCTTAGACAATACACACCATAATATCTATAAAGATAGTCTCCAAACAGTCTTCCCCACTAGGGTATCTTTTGGTTATGTTGAAACTATAAGAATTCTCAGGTTGGCTCAAAATTCTGGATCTTGTCAATATAGCTGAAAGGATACCCAACTGGGAAAGGCTGACTTAAGATCTGAAAAAATTCTATCCTTATACCCTTCTTTCTTTAAATCCCATTCTTATTTCATACATAAGCAAAAAACCCTCCAACGTATGTACAATTTTCTACCTACATAACAGCACTTTTCTTATTCTCTCTCTCTTGTGCCCAACAGATATTCCCTTCTCCTTTCTCTCCTTCAATTCAAAAACCTATTTCAGTTCCTTTATGAGACATAGTGATATCTTAGTAACTTACAAGGAGTACAATACATATTTATCAATTATTACTGTTTTCCTTAAATCTGCAATTGTGGGAAGGGGAATGTAAATTGAATTAGAAACTGCAAATCTGATTTTCATAAAGGTGCATTTTGGAAAAGAAGCTTCTTTGGAATTCCAATTGCACAAATTCCTAATTAATATAATTCTATTTTAAAAGGACAGATACTTTTAAGTTCACAGATATTTTGAATGTATACTTTTGACTTTACCACATGACCATCTGGATAAGTGAGATTGTGCTTCTAGGTATACTACTAGTTAGAAAGATTGGCGCATTGTGGGAGAATCAGACAATAGGAAAGTTATTTCTAAGTATAATTGAGTTAATGACATAAGTGGAAATCTCAAACAAACAAACAAACAAAGAAGTTCCACTTCAAACAGTTCAAAGATTCTGCTTTTCCTTTGTTCAGAATACAGCCCTCTCCAATTTTCTTTGTACAGCTATGGTCTACAATTCCCCACCTAAACAACCTTTGGGGTTTCTCTAGTAAGGGGCAAAAACAATGGGGCCTGTAGCTGCTCGCACAGGGCCTGGGGGAGATCGAAAAAGTGCTGGTCCAAAGATGGGTGCTTGGAAGAGGGTAGCAGCAGCTGGTCGGAGAGTTAATGGGCTGGGCAAAGTACACACAGTGGCGGGTGCCAGAGGACTTGGCAGGAACCGGGCAGCCAAGGTCTTCGTAAGATGCTTCTGCAGAGCCACTTTGGACTGTGAAGAGTGAGAATGAAGGACAGGGAAGAAGCACAAAGAGATATACATGGTATATGAGCAAAGCAGCTTCAATAGACAAGGGGAACATAGAGAAGATTTGCTTTAATATTGCAGTAAATAATTTAAACCAGGGGCTTCAGGATCAAAACTTATATGATAGCTTGATTCAGCTCTGAAGTAGATGAATTAATAGTACTTTGAGAATACTATAAATGCAAATACTATAAATAAGAATGGCCAGTATGAAGCCTTTCAAATGTTGCTCGGTAAATTTCAACAATACAACGAATGGATGCTGTGAATTATATTTTCACATCATCTGGATAACCACATATTCTCTATCCCTGGCTGACAGCAATACTATATGACTTTATTGTGAAAAAAATTCTTTTACTTTTAGAGTAGGGTGAAGTTTAAAAGAATATAGCAAGTTGCCCTATTGAATCAGCTCAAATATCCATCTATTGTCCACACTGGCCCAAGTGTAGTGGTGTCGTATTGAATTGTACATGTATATGTGTAGGAGACTAAGGTTGTGGTATAACTAGAAAAGCAAACAGCTCCCCCCGCCCCCGCAGCTGTAGGTTTTCTTCTCCTTTAAAATGGTTTTTCCTGTTAAGAATATAAAGCCCCTCCTTTTTTTAAAAAAAAGGAGAGTCTACCTCTTGTTGGTGTTCAACAGCTCCAGGAGGGTTTTTCATTTATACATAAACAGTGGTAGATCTATCCATGTATTTGCCCAGTACTTTTTAAACAGCTATCTGGTGTCACAGCTACTGTAACAGTCCTGCTACAATTACTTCCGCTAAATTAATTATGCACTACAAGACGATGCATAAAGAGAAAAGGGAATTCTAGGAATTGTAACCTCTTGATCTGATCTGTCCCATTGCTCTTCTTGTTTCCTCTCATGCAAGCAGTTGTCTCTCACTCTAATTTCCAAATGTTGCTGAGAGCAGCACTGTCTGCAATTTTGTGGTAGGATGAGACAGTTTAATGTTCAGAATTCTCCACTGAGTGGGTGACTGAAGTTTGAAGAATAATTAAGACACCAGGGAAATTCCTTATTGTCCCCCACATTTTCCACACACCACAGAGTTACCTGGCACCTTCTGTGACAAATACCTTGAGAATACTCACTGCCAGGGCAGTATTCTTCTGCAGTTTGCTGTACGGGCTGTATTTGGGCTTTGGTGGCTTCCCTGCAAGCCTGTCTTTGTGACGTCTACTGCTCATGTGCTGTAGATGAAAAAAACAAAAGCTCCCACCATTATCAATGTATAAAAGCACCTCAATATTCTTTTGTCACCTTTAGTAAACTTTCTAATGACAGTTCTTTAGACTATTCTGTGTTTTTATTTGATGAAGGAACTGGAAGATGTGTCTTCAATTATGCTGAAATATCTGTTCTGTTTCAGTCTGGACCAACAGGATCAATATGACAAGCTTTCTGATATCACTTTGACCTCTCTTATTTTTGATCATTTGCTCTGAAACTTTTGTCTCCTGATAGATACCACTGTGTCTTGGTGGCGAGAACTATGTATGTATCTGTCTTTGAATCTTTTCCTTAATAAGATAAATACAGAGCAGGATAATTAACTTTATTAATTATAATTATATTTATATATAAATTCATTCATATATTTATACATATATTGAATAATTAATATTCAAAATGCTCTGTTTAAATTTAAAGTGAATCATTTACATTCTATTATCCTCCTATTTTGTACTTCCTTTCTTTTTCTGTTTATCTAGACATTAGTTGTCTATGTCCTGCTGGAAACAAATATTGGAATTTTAAAATAATTGTGCTGAGACCAAAAACTGAAGAGTAACAAAATTAGTTAATTGTTTGAATTTTAATGATATCTGCATTCCTTATATTGTTTATTACTACTAAGATAAGACTTTAAAGAAGGGAAGCACAAAATAAGAAGCTAGCAGAAAGTAATTTATTGCTACATTTTCTTGCTTATGGCAAAAAACTTCAAGATGGCATCCCAGATGTCAATTTCTAGAGTGCATTCTTTCCTAATCTGAGTGGCTGAAATGAAAACTAACTGGGATAATTGAAATATTCTTATATCAGCTTAGCCTGCCCAAATGTTGAGGATTGCCAGAGAGGTTCTTCTCTGAATCTTCTCAACTGCACCCATCTTCTTGAATGGTCTCCAAATCTTTTCTATGATGTTTCCTTACTCCTTACTTAAAAAGGAATCAAATGTTTCCTTTTTAAATATTCTCTTGCTCTATAAAGGTGCAAATGCTCCCCTCTAACAGTATGCTTTCTCTTCTTGCTGGTTATTTTGAAATTCTGTTCTTGTGTGGCAACTTTTTAAAAACTGTCTGAAGAGTTAAGTTGCTATTTACTCTGTGTGTGTGTATCAATTCGTAGTTACCAGAGATGCTACTAATACAGTAAAAGCTCCCCACTGGGGGAGGGTGTCTATTATTCCTCAATGGTGATTAAATTGCAAATTACATCATTTATGGTGATTTGTGTCATTATGTCATTATGCAAACGATACACTTTGACGTGAATGACATTATTTGGGTAATGATGTTATTACACAAATGACGTAAATAAATGCAAATGATGTAATTTCCACTATTAATATATTCAGGTCATTATGTAAATAAGGTAAATCAACATGATGGCATGAAATTAATGTAAATGTAATGTAAATGTAACATTTAGCATGGACTGCTTTGGACTGAAAAGATTTGCCTGTTATTTCAGGAAGTTGTTGAGACAGAAATCTTACATCTGATGTCCATTAAATGGGGTCAGTAGAATAAATGGTTCTCGGTATTGTTGCTTTTGTTCTTGGTATGCTGCTGCTTTTTAGCCTTCCTGTTACTTTTACTCAGGTTGCACAAAGCATTTCCAATTAATTAATCAATTAGAAACTTTATAAAGAACGCTTTTATGCATTAACTTTCATCATTATCTTGTCATTGGAAAAGTCATTTGTGTAGGATTTTCTGGAAGGCAAATATTGTACAAACTTCAAATGTAGAGTGGAAAACTGCCTAGTCTAGGATAACATTTGGAGCAGAAGATTTTAAGGCATAAGCAGCTGGCCTTCCATGTTCCTTTTCCACCCTAGTTGCCCTTTAAGATGTGACTTCGCTTATTTTACAAGAACTGTTGAGATGATGCTTCAGGTGTCTTAATGCAACCCTCGCTTTAGCCCACAGTACAGAATAGTAAAATTTCTGCTTGCAATGTAATTTCATCTCTTAACTTCATTAAATACCTTAATGGATACTTAATAAAAGGCCTAAGCTGAAATGTGGGGGTAAAAGTAGGGAGTTAAGATTATTTCTCTATTTCCCTTTTTCTTTCCATCTTAAAATGCTTCCTTCAAAAATATCCAAAATTCAGCATGACTCTCTTTACAGTCCTCCAGACAATCAGAGGAGCTGTTTATGTTGATCTGCTTACCTGTTTGAGTTGTGTCTCTGAGTTGACAAAGATCTCGCACACCTGGCATTGGAAGGCCTTGTTCTGAATGTTGAGGCTGCCCTTACTTCCAATCCGTTTGGGTTTGTGTCCTGCTCGAGAGAGAACCTTCCCTCGGCTTCGCCTTGGCAAAACAGTCTGCCCTTCCAGCATCAATTTGTGCTTTGCTCCTGGGAGTGGAGAAGAGAAGATGAGTTGGGAACAAAAAAGGAGACTTGCTTTTTGCACCTTGGTAAGCAGGAAGTGGTCTAAGAGGCAGACACTACCAGTTATCTATAGGATGGGGCAATGCCATGATGCCAAAGTCAAGTTGGCTATATGAAAATCCTAGGTCAGGTCTCTGACACAACATCTGCATTATATGTTATATTTTTGTTTTTGTTTCCTTGTTAAATGCACATTTTATGCATCTTACTATATTGTTAAATTTAATATATCGTTTGGGTGCCAATAATAGTTAAGGCAACAGGCTAGAAAGAGTGGTATAAGTTTATGTATTCTTTTATGATAATCTATTTTTTAAAAAGGTTTTATTATCTTATCTTGCCTTTCTGACAATTGCACCATGTAGGGATCACCTTTGTTTGTTTGTTGTTGTTGTTGTTATTGTTATTTACTTTATTCATTAAACATGAAACTCAGTCAACTGAACATGTATCACAAATACCATTGACTAGTACTGATGGTTGATATGAGTTGCTGCCAGCATCCTAGGTATCAACCGAGTACCTTTTAAAAATGTATTATTATTGTTGTTATTATTATTATTGTTGTTGTTGTTATTATTATTATTATTATTATTATTATTATTATTATTATTATGTGAAATACAGATAGCAAGTAAGACAAGGTCAAATCCCAAATGAATTGATTTTTCTTTATTTTTAATTATCCTTATCATTGTAATTCTTTGTTTTGCCTGAAAATGTAAGACATAACAAAATGACAGCCTTAAAAATTAAGAGTCAAAATGAAGCAGCTCATTGTTTTATAGACAGAAAATTCTACAATTCGAAAATAACAATACAGAATAAAATCCAAAAGTTTTACAAAAGCAAGGAGGCTTTCAAGTTCATTAACTTTCTTCATGAGGTTAGTCTAATCTACTTTAGCTTAGTGTACTCAAGGTGTATTGAACTACAGTGTCAAGCATGTTAAGCAATCATCAAATCAGGGGAGATAAGAAAAGAAACACTGAAATAATTGAAAGATGATGAAGGTGGGGAAAAATAAAATTTTTACTAAGCAAAATAGAAAGTCAAAATTTGTTATGTATGCATGCATGTATGTATGTATATGTATGTACTGTATGTATGTATGTATGTATGTATATGTAAAATAAAGGAAATATTACAGCTTCTTGGCTTAATTGGCTTGCTACAAAGAGATCTTACAATGCATCATGTAAGTATAGAAAAATACAGTTGTTCTTTCTTTGAAAACAGCAAAGAATACAGATAGAACTTGGAATCCCAGTTCTTTTCAAGAAATATGCAATCAACAAATGATAAATACGTCAGTAAAAAACAAACCTATTTGTCCAATCATTTTTGGATTCAGAAAGCAACGAGTTTGTAAAACTCTCAAGCTTTTGAATACATTTCATTTTACTCAAGTGACAAAGTACACAGTTATTGTAATATCTGGCAGGCAGTATCTGTAAATGACTCCTGATTTCAACATACCTGCTTCTCATGGCTTTCATATTACTGTATCTCTTCTATTCTATGGATAGCCTATCATCATGTCTGCTGAAAGAATGCTAAAATAAAAAAATCTACTAATGAACAAAACAAATATTTAGTAATTGTTAGGTTTTGATTAAGAATCCCCAAAGTCAGACATGTATGTTTTTAGCACAGAACTTAGTTAACTGAAACAAAATCTGTTCATTGGGAATAAAAATAGATTAATAGGTTACCTTCTCTAGGTGGCAGCCTCTGCACGTATTGAGAATTCTGGGAGTTCCAATCCCAGAAGATCTGAAGGATGCCAGATTGGGGAAGTTTTCATTATGGTTTTTGTCAGCTTCAGTTATTAAAGTCTATCAATATCAATGAGGCAAGATGGTGTATTTTTGGTAGCATTCAACATTTTCTGTCGAGGAAGAGGAGTAACTTATCCCTCTTACTGCTACCATGGAACTACCTTGATCCAGTATCTCTACCAAGACAAATGCTTTTGGGAGGTGAAATGAACAGAGATATTGGAGTGGGCAAGAAGGCAAATAATGAAAAGAGTCCTGCACCATGGTGATGCAAGTTCTCCCTCTTTTGTATATGTATCATGATTATGCATGCATGTACAAAAGGTGGGAAGTTTGCATTGTGACTCTGATTTCATTGTTTTGCCAAAAGCCTTGCATCCTGCAGATGCCTCTGAAAGTGAATTATCATGAGTTACATGCAATAGGCTCCAGATGTCGTATCTTTTACAGCAGTGGTTGACACATTATACATCTAGCTTGGCCTTTTATGGGGTAGCTGGAAAAAACCCACGTGAAGGCTCCTTACCAGAATTATGAGCCTCCAACTGAGAGGCAGAGTTAACTGTTACTTTGCAAGTGGGACAGTACAAGTGCTGCTTGATTTTCTTTCCCTCTTTCTCCACCTCTGCTGCTGAGCCGGCGGTTCCTCCAGATTCAGTTGCTGGCACCTCCATACCAGCTGCTGCTGCTGGTCTCACACTTGCACTATCTGAAGCAACTTCCAAGGGCTCTGAAACTGATGGGGACACCAGGGACAGGACGCCAGTAGGTATCTTGGCTGGTGATTCCTCTGTCGGGGACATCAGCATGAGGTTGCAATGTTCTGCCATTGGTTGACTCAATCCTAGCAAGCTACTGGGTTGTGCTAATAAAAAAGGAAGACATTTATTTTCCTCTAAATCGTGGTTTTAAGATTAACTAGCCTTTAAGGTAACTAGCATTTCCTTCCATTATAGTGGCATCTCAGCTAAGATTATTCTTCTGCTACGCAACAGAAGAGGTCAATTACAGGAAAATATGAAAATTTCCCAAACTAAAATCTATCTAGAAAAATGCCTCTTCCTAGATCAGCTTTCCCCTTACCTCTGCTGCTGTTGGTGGTGGTGTCTCTGCTGATATCTAGTGCAGCTTCAAAGTTAGCCATTTTTTCTTGGCTGCTGCTGCTATTGTCAGCTGTCTTGTGCTTATTTTTCACTGCTTCAATGGCTTTGAGTCTCCGGGCATGCTTGTGGCCTCTGTAATGTGCCTCAGCTTGATTCTGAGAGAGATAAATGGGAGGGGAGTGTTGAGTGATGGAGAAGAGTATTAAGGCCATTCCATATTACGGAAGATCAAAGAGAGACTATAATGCAAAATGATTTGCAAAGCCCATTTTTCTAGTTTGTAGAGAGCACTTTGAAGCCTGGTTATCTCCCTGCTGAAGCAGCAGATGACATTTTCCCCCAACTACCTTGCTATTTCCCCCCAGTTTTCTCCATTTCCTTTTTTTCCTCTCAGTATTGAGGAGCAGCACAGAAATAATCTTTCTGTGTACATCTTCCTCCTATTTGAGCCTTTGGAAAAAGCTATATAGATAGGCAGGCCAAGTGAAAGACAGTGAGTGTACAAGTGAAGTGGGTCTTTTAAGAATGTGAGGATAACAATGTGATTTCATGCATTAACTAAACATCTCCCATCAAAACAAAAAAACAATGAAAAGAGCAAGAGGGAATTTTCCATACCTCTCCTTTTTGGGCATTGAGCACTTCTATTTCTTTCTTCAGCCATTATGCAAACTAATGTAACACCCTCATTTCAATTCAGATTGGACTTAAATTCACATGAATTTGCCAGAGAGCCATTCATTGTAGTGAGAATCAGGAAAACTGTCTTTGACTGCTAAGTACACAGGCTTTGGACAAGGGGGGGGGGGAATACATTGTAGTCTTTTGTATTTTTTTAAAAAAATATTTTATCAGCAGTGAACAGGCAGAGGACATTAACACATACTTTAGTTATTCATTCTTTTCTCTGAAAAGCTAAAGGACCTGGACACAGGAAAGAAAAAAATGTAAACTCACACATATATGCAGAACTGGCATGGCTGCCTAGGAATATAGACTTCATGTTAGCTCTGCATTCCAGGAAGGGACAATAGTTGTCATTTATGTCGTTCTCTTCCCCTCTACTTCAAGTGAATATATTTAGTTATATTATTTTATTTTTGTGTTGCAAAACTGCCTACTGCATATTTTTTCTGAAGCTGCATATTTTAATTTTCCTTTTTTTTTTTTTTTTTTGCCCAAAAGCGCTTTTTGAAACAAGAAATGGGCTGCATTTAATCAGGGGCAACGTGTCTTATCTCCATTTCGCCAGGCAATGAACAATGCCAGGAATTGAATTATATGGATGCACAGCATGAGGCAGGGAGGGAGTGAAAGTCATCAGATGAAACAGGAGCCTGACGGCGAAGGGGGTGTGGGTATATGTGCGTGCGTGTGTACATGTACAAAATGAAAACAGAGGACGTAATGCTTTGCTAGAGGGCCCACACGGTTCAAATGGGGTAGTGCTGAAGGTCAGTTAGTAACTCAGATTATGGGCAGGCTTTTATTGGGACAAAGAAGCACTGCTTGATATTTTTGTTCTCCTTGCATCTAGATATTTCCTTGGTTAGTTTATCTGTAGCCAATCCAAAATAAACCTGGTAAACCTTAGATGCTCCTGTTTCACAGGCCCTTTGTGGGTACCTTTTAGCTTGCATATTAATTTCTATGAGTAGAGGAGTGATCAAATTATCTCAAATAATTTTGTAGGAAGTACAGGAAAATATACGACATTAAGATTTGTATTAGTCAAGGAACATTACCCTGTTGGTTGGTTCTAATAAATCTACATAAATAAATAATTATGCCCCCTTTAAAACTATACAGAACTATGTTACTTTGAATGAGTGAATTTAGATAATGTTTTAGAATAGCATGAAATTTAAAAAAAATCTGCCCAGGAATTTTTTTTTTGGTCACAGCTTTTATATAAAAAAGGAGACCCTGGGCACAATGCCGAACTGCACCAACTGGATAATATGGGCTGTGTACTGCAGTCCCTTCTTTTGGCCAGATTCAAGTAACGCACACCGGCTGAAAACCAATGAAATGTGTCTCCCAGATAAAACACTTTTCTGTACAAGCTGCCAGCCTGACTTCTTGAATGCAAAATAAAGGAGAACACCAATGTATGGTTTCCCTTTGCAAAGCCCTTAAGAGGCTGCTTCTCTTTTCACCCCCCACCTCAAAAACAAAAGGAAATAAACACAGGTGGTAGAACAGCAAGAAAAGATTATTTCCTGCAAAAATGTATGATATCTGTTTTTCCCCCAAAAGAGATGAAAGAATTGACATCCAATGAACTTGCATGCATTATACGATACACAATATTTTATGGCTTATATGCAAGCAAAGTATCATGCTTTTTTTGGTGACAGTGGGCCCTTTCAATGAGGGAGCATGGGGACAAACCAAGAGTCTTTATCCATACTTTGTTAAATAAATCATCCAATAGTTAGGATTCTAATTTGTTCCCCTTGCAACATTTTAGGGGAAGAAACGTAGAGGAAGAAGCACGAGATCTTGATTTGGATAGTGCATTAAACAATGTCTTGATAGCGCTGTCTGCAGTGGATGTTCTTTCTTTGATGAGACTTGTTAATATGACTTGCTGTGCTTTATGCTCTGTGAATCTAAGGGAACCATAAATCAGGCCTACACCAACCCAAGTCTCATCTTTGCCAAAGACTACCACAAATTCAGCTTTAAGACAGTTTTAGCCTTGGGACTGTAGAATATGGAAGGCATTGCTAATCATGACCTTCCTCACAAATTATTAAATTAGGTGCTTTGAACACTAAAACAAGACGTGAACTGTTGTGCCCTCATAAGCAAAATTGACATAGCTATCTATATTGTAGTTCTCCTCTTCCTTTTGCCTTCCTATCTGCTTGATCCTAATGTTTATGGGATGTAGCTTACCGCAGAGTTGAATCTCAGATGACAAATATTACAAGAGATGAACTGCTTCTTCTTAAGTGGATTGGGAACACCAAAGGTATGGTTGATTACTGCCTTTTGTACTGGATCCATCTAGAGAGGGGAAGGATGTGAAGATAAATGGAGCCAAGTTAGCTGGTGCTCTGAGAGCCAGGCATGTAAAATTGTCTTTGTGCTTTCCAAAAACTGCCTTCATAGCACCATAGAACATTTGCTTGTTTGCTGAGGAAATGTCCTCATCTGTCAAATTTGGGTCACGCATGGCTATAAAACTCTGTTCCTCCAAAACCTCAGTCCTTAGTCAAGAACTAGCTAAAAATAGAACCTTTGAGGATTTGATACAGCTAGATGTGTCATATATTATAGACACAATGCAGGCCCTGCTGCAGAACACAAAATCAAGCCTATATGTTGGCTCTGAAATTTAAAATTATAAGTTTTTTTTCCTGCCGTTACAAGCTAATGGATTCTTAGTCATGACTTTCCCAGCCCTGAGACTGGAATGCAATTCCTCAAGTATCTGTACAGGGACCTTCTCTTGTCTAAATGACACTAGTTATTTCCTCTCCACCTTCAGCTGAAAATGGCAAAGAATTCTGCTGGTGGTAATGGTTAAGGGGTAAAACCTTTCCTTAGCACCTTCTACAATGCTAATTCCATTGAGGTTTTTATGCTGTGAAGCAACTGATCAGGATGTCACCTATTCCTCTGGGGCCTGCAATTATTTTTAATGTGGCAATGGCCCATTCTTCTCTGTAAGTTGTGTCAGTCTTCTTTACAAGCTGAAAGTTGTTGCAAAAAGACATTGTTGGGCAAGCTTTCATAGAAATGTGTCAGCCATTACAGATCTTGCAACTGGAAAAACACTATAAACTTCTCAAGAACCTCGTGCTTCTCTATAAATCGCTGATGTGGAAGATAATTTATGCTGTGATAGGAAACGGAGCTTGAGGAAGTAACATTTCAATAATTGCGTGATGTCTCAAGGACCAAGTCAAAACCAGCACTTGTTTAATACTCAGATTGAGAGAATACTGCTGGAAACCATTTCTATTACATTCTGCTTTAAAGAAATTTGTTTCTGCTGGTTTTCGCTAACTCTCATGTTTAAATGTTCACAATAATTGTAAATAGTGGAAAAAGGTTAGAGTAAGAACTACAAAGGTGAAAAAGATAAGGAAAAGTATAATCTAATTCTATATATATATAGAATTGACCACAGCTATAATCTATAATATAAGCATTGTTCTTTTATCCCTGTGGTTGTGAAAGATATTTTCCCCAGAGCTGGCTATCAAGAAGTATGGGACGAGAAAGAGATTGAAGTTTGAAGGTGATCGTATTTCTCAGCAAAGTTATTTAGTTGCCCAGACAGGTGCATCAGTCTGGCAGGCAAAGTGTGCAGACAAGGGAATCATTATTTGGACCCCTAAATCCCATCACCAAAGGAAATGGAAATGGCAGCAAACAATAATAGATAATCAAGGTACACCCCCCATGATTATGATAATTTTTTACTGATTCATTTGCAATAAAAATGAAGGGGGATACATAGACACTGAAAGAGTGATCTATCAGAGATTTTAAGAGAGGAAAGGAAGTTTTTATACTACAGTTGACAGCAGTTTGCTTTAGATAACACCAACCTGATGCAAGGATGTGGCATACAAGGGTGGTATAAATATAGATCCACAATATCTCCAAAAGAAAAAAAAAGTATTGTGATTATTTTTGGAGAAAAGTGACAAGTGATGTGAATAACTTCTCTATGAATTGAACAGCATGTGGATGTATATTCTGTTCCTTTTGGGATTATTTTCAACATCCAATATGTAAAATCGAAAAACAAAGCCTGCTATGATAGATCAAAGGCCAACCAGTGCCTGCCTGTGCCTCCAAAGCATGAAGAAGATTCCCTTTTCTGAACAGAAGGGAAACCGCCCAAACACAACAAGAACAAAGGATCAATAGTTAATCGACAAGATGATTCTGGAAAACTGCAAGAAAAGGTTGACCAATTTGAACGTAGTGTGGATTGATTACAAGAAGTCATTCAACTCACTTCATAAAATTGAATAATCAAGTACCTAGAAATAGCAGGAATCAGTACAAACATTACAATTTCTCTGCAAAGATTGATGGCACAATTGATATGGTTGCTGGTCAATGTTGATAGATTGGGAGAGGTTAGTATCAAAAGAGAATTTTTCAAAGAGACTCACTATCACCACTACTGTTTTATCATTGCACAGATTCCTCTGTCAACCATACTGAGCAAGTCAGACCATAGCTATCAAATATAAAAATATCTGCCAGGGTTTACATCCTCCTTTACATGGATGATCTGAAGCTGTATGGAAGAATCTCATCTAAAGTAGCTACTGCTATTTTTGCTCTACACTGTTCATGGTATTGCAATAGAATTTGGACTAAACAAATGTGCCATGCTTGCCATTAAATGAGAAAAATAGTGAAAACTGAATGAATCAAGATGCCATAGAAATAACATCAAAAGTCTGAATGAAGACAATTATTACAAATATCTAGGCCTCCTTCAGGCTGACATCAAGCACACTGAAGTCAAGAAAAAGGTTAGAGATGAATACATCAAGAGAGTGAAGAAGATCTTAATATCCAAACTTAGTGGAGAAAATACCATCAAGGCAATTAATCCATTGGCAATTCCAGGCATTAGATAGTGGATTGGACTCAAGCAGAACTAAAAGCCCTGGATATGAAGATCCAAAAATAATAATAATGACAATAAGTCATGACCTTCATTCTTACAGCACTATTGACAGACTCTACTTTCCAAGGAAAATAGGTGGTTATGGAATGTTGCAAGTAGTATATTAGAAGATTGAAGGGGGGAAAAAGGGCACCAGAAGACTATCTGAAAGGTAGTGAAGGGGAGGCACTGAAACTAGTATATCAGGAAGGCTTACTGAATACTGGAGACACCAAGCTGGCCTACAAAAAAGACTAAATGAAGAACAGAAAACAGACATGGAAAGACAAAATATTATATGGCCAATATATAAAAAAGCAGTCTAAGAGCAGATCAATTGAAGAAAGTGCTAATTCTGGCTGCACAAGATCAAGCCTTAAGAGCAAATGCATACAAAGCCAGAACTGATAAAGTGGCTCTTTTGTAAAGAAACTGAAGAAACAGTCAACCACTTGGTTAGTTGCTGCAAGAAGATTGCGTAGACTGACTACAAACAATAGCACGACAAAGTAGCACAATGGTGCATTGGAATCTCCACAAAACACACCACTTTGCAAGCAAGAACTAGTGGGACCATAAAATAGATAAAATAATAGAAAATGAAGAAGCTAAAGTGCTCTGGAATTTTAAATTTCAAACAGAGAGGCACCTGCCACATAACACCCCAGACTTAACAATTGTCAATCAGAAAGATAAAATAAGCTGGATAGTTTACATGGCAATACCTGGAGAGAGAAAAATGGAAGAAAAACAGCTAGAAAAAATAACAAAATACAAAGACCTGCAAGTCGAAACAGAATGAGTGTGACAAAAGAAAATGAAAATAGTGCCAATATTAATAGGCATCTTGGGTGCAATCCCCAAACAACTGGCGCACCACTTGAACACTAGTGACATTGACCATTGGCCAATTACAAAAGACAGCTTAATGCAAACAATTTAGATCTTGCAAGGAAACTTTTAACACCATCAAACATCCACAACTATCCCAAGTCTTTGGAAGGGCTTGATAGGTTGAAAAAAATGCCAAACAGGATCTAAACATCTGGCAGACTGTGCAACAAATCAATAACAATTACTGTTATGAATAGCAACCTTTTTACTTTGTGGCTCCATTTATAGCTAATAGGTACAGTATTACTTTTAATAGACCATTGTTTTTAAAAGCAACCTTTAAGTGTGTAACCTTGTCCCATGTGTAAGGTAAAATTCTATGCATGTTAATTCAGAACTAATCTCTAGTGTAGCTCTCTTTTAAGAGACTTAATTTTTCATATTAAATGATGATAATTACCATAATAGCAACAGCAAATAGCCAAACATCCTAAGGCTGTGAACAACATCATTTATTAATATTATTAATTACTTTTCTACATTATGACAGTTCTCGCTTTCTAAAAACATTTGGTTATAAGCTGAGTAAAGATCAAACTTGGCATAGCAAATCTATCAGGAAAACTATTCTGGTAGTTCAACTTTAAAAAGGCTTGGTACATAAGGATCTTTTTAATATTTAAATTTAATGACAGATTACTCTGGGAACCAATCGGAATCATGCAGCCACTGCAGAAAACCCTTTGTCATTAATCATTAGGCAAAAGCAGACATAAAAAAGACCTGCCCAATAATTTCAACTTTGCTTTAGGCAAATATATTTTTCTGTTACTTCTGTATGGCTTATTTTGTTAGAGGTTGCTAACGTCTAACAACAGAATTCAAGATTTCTTCTAGAATTTCTTATTCCAGCGTTAAATAAAATATGGATTGTTAGTCAATAGGAATGTACAACCTGTACTTACAGAGTCCAAATTCTGTACTCAAACTTCCTGCATCCTGTGCCTTCAGGTTTGTGTTGACTTCTGGTAATTGCCTGAACTAGTCCCTGCAGTTTTCTCCAATTCAAACATAATGTTCCCATTCTTGACAGCCTATCCTGGTGGTTCTTAAAATTCTGCAGTCTTTTTTTTTTTGTTATCTAAATTTGCAGTTGGTCCACGTTGAAGAACAAACTATTCCATAGATGAATGTTTAGCAAAACCAACACTTTAGAGTCACTCTAAAATTACAATAGTTCCCATTTCGAATTGCTCAGTAAACAACTCTATTCTTTCTCCCTTACCATTTTTTGCTTAGTTGTTTTAATTATCTATTCTTGGCCTTAGAGGATGAGGTGATAATAACATTTCATCTTTGAGCCAATATGAAATTTAAGAAATTTGGTTTCTAACAGTGTTTTCCAAACTTTTTCCTTCATTATCTAAAACCTCTTATTAGAAAGTCCTTTTTATCACTCATCACAAAGTCCTTATTTAAATATCTCTATTGTGATTGGGTAATGGCGTAGTCTGTCACTACTCAAAGAAAAACCATTTTTACCCAATTTTTGAGTAATTTACCCAGGTTTAGGAAGTACACTCTAGCACATGCAATTCCAGACCATCTTGTCTATGACATTCTGTATTCTGATCTTACAACTTTCCTTCCATTAAAGAAACCTAATCTGCAAAGGACTATATGCACTTTCTGCTAGATGAGCATTTTGACATTATTAGGAAACATTTCAAGACTTATACAATCATTTTACTGTACTAGAGTTATGGTATTAGAGCAACCTAGTCTGCTATTGCTTATCTATCTATGATCTTCTTCCCTTGAACTATTGATTTTTAAATTATACTATTTTAACTTGATTTTTAAAATTTTGATTCTTTAGCAAAATAAATAACATTGTCTAACCTACTAAATATAATTTATTTTTAATGTATTAATCTACAGAAGTTATAGGACTATCTCACCTCTCTGTTGGACAAGGATAAAATGCCCAGAAAACGGTAAAGTATTATTTTTGGATTGAAGCAGTTAAAAAATCCCCAACTCAATGTTTCAACCAATTTGCAATGACTTGGATTACTTCTGTTTTATACCTGTAATATATTCACTGATACATAAGATTATTGCACTGAATGTCCTGTAAAGACCATGAGGTCAGAAAACCAGGAGACACAAGAATGACTCATCTATCTATCTATCTATCTATCTATCTATCTATCTATCTATCTATCCATCCATCCATCCATCCATCCATCCATCCATCCATCCATCCATCCATCCATCCATCCATCATCTCTAAATCTACAAGTAGGTTGTATAATCATGGGAGATCAAACAAGCCTTTATTTCCAGAATGAAGCCATTAGAGAAAAAGGAAACTTTTGATTCTCAAGAAGTTACAGTCAAATTGCTCTAAGATTCAGGCTTAGCTCAAAAAGTACATCACTTCCAGACTCTTCTTCCCACTATCAAATTATTTTCTTTGTTGGTTTAGTGCAATATGTGGCTTGACCTATCAATTGGCTTCTTTTATTTGTTTATTAAATTTATATGTCACCTATCTCACTGTCAAAACACTCTGGATATCTCACAACATCATAAAACAATGGGAAAAATCAAAATATTAAGCTTTAAAAATTAAAACATTAAAAATTAACAAAAGCAAGATAAAAAGGGACCAACACATTAATGGATGGAGGTGGGGTTTTCTTTGAATCTACTAAACATTTCTAATGTAAAGCACCTCCATCAGGGCTCCAAGCCAGGGTTTCATGTTCTAAAGGGCATGAGCCAGAGTTTCAGGCCATTTTGAAAAGCCAAGAGGGGTGTGATGTTCCCAAGGGCATGAGCCATGGCAGAAATGGCTCTTCTCCTGAACTTCATCAGATGACATGTCTTGGCTGATGGGTCTGCAGTTGCCCCTACTGCCAGAGCAAGTGGTACAGGCCAATCCCATTGGGATGAGTTTTAAGACATTTAAAAGCCTTATAATACTCACTGCAATTAGGTTCTGACTGTATTTTGTTAATATAAACGTATGGTGCTTTTATTTTACTACTGTATATATAAATTAAGACCATGTCTTGAGGTTACTTAGAAATCTACTGAATAAACACAATGAGCCATAACTGAACCAGATTGGTTAACTTGGTTCTCTTATATATAGCCATAACGAATATAACATGATTTCCTTAACATCTAGATTATTAATTATTTCTATCAACTGGAACTTCAATCTGTCCAAATAACAGATTAGGCTGTAGTAGAAATTAATATAATAATTATTTGGTTTTTTCCCTACTAGAGCAAGGGGCAAATATGGCAGATGTTATTCTACTTTTGTCTTTTGTTCATTCTTTCTATATAATATTCAATTTTTTTCATTTCAAAAGGAAAGATAAATAAACAGGTTAACTTATGGATCATGCATTATTCATTTGTTAACATTTTAGTTTACTCAGAAAATAGAAGTTAGGATTATTCATTGAAAACAGTATTGCTCTTAAGCACACAAATAGACAATACATAAAATTACCACTGTAAGATATAGTAAACAAAATCTGGAATAGATAAATGGAGGAAGGCAGTTTTATCAATGAACTAGCTAATAATCCGGCATTGCCTGGGTATTTATTTATCTTAATTCTGTATTAGGTTGGAGCCCCTTATGGAGTACTATGAAGCCATTACCATGGCAACTCCACTGTGCTGTATAGTAGACGCCACCTTAAGGCACAACAGGCTGTATCCTAACCCTATCACACTAATGCACACTATTCACTGTCAAATGTACTGTATACATACATACATACATACATACATACATATACATATACATATATATTCACACACAGCCACACAGCCATACATACATACATACATACATATATATATATATGAATATATATATATATATATATATATTCACACACAGCCACACAGCCACACAGCCATACAGCCAGCCAGCCAGCCAGCCAGCCAGCCAGCCAGCCAGCCAGCCAGACATACATACATACATACATACATACATACATACATACAGTTGTTAAATGGATCCTCAACATTCAGAAATATTATATCAGATAAAGAGGCAAAAGTGGGATAGTTGCAAACCTCTTGATGACATATACTGTCTGCTGTGAAAACAGGAGACCAAAGTAGATACTGCATCTGTCTTTTTTGAAGATGCTCAAGAACAATTGGCCCCAACTTGAAACCTCCATGGTCCTATATTGGATGGGAATTTTTGGAATTGCAATCTTATTGAATTGTGGGGGAGGTAATGCCAAGAAAACAGAAACATTACTGTTTTTAAAGAATATCAAGATACACAATGTTTAGAATTGGTGAGGATTGACTATATCTCTGTTACTTCAACTTTTAAAAATACAGAGAAAACAAAATTCTAAGGAAGCAAAGAATGCTTTGCATAAGCTATTATGGGAAATCAGTAGAAAAGTAAAGTCAATTTAGCATATTTCCTGAAATTTCCTGACAATTTGAACAATTAATCATTGGAACAACTTGCCTCCAGAAGTTGTGAATGCTCCAACACTGGAAGTTTTTAAGAAGAGATTGAATAACCATTTGTCTGAAATGGTATAGGGTTTCATGCCTAAGCAGGGGGTTGACTAGAAGACTTCCAAGGTCCCTTCCAACTCTGTTTTTCTTTTTCTATTTCTATTCCTCTGTGATTCCTCCCATCAATTAGAAAACCAGGCTGCATCTACAACCTTATTACATGGCTATCATCATCATGGCATCTTAAAAATCCCCAGTGACATTTGCATCACTTTTTAGGTGCTAGCTTAAGCTTTCCATCTGTTGAGGTGGGGCATAATATGATGAACATAGTGAGGTTTGTGCAGGCATCCTATGGATCAACAGGGTGAATTATGCAATGAGCAAACAAAGAAGACTGAGATAAACATTGGCCTGGAATAATTATATTCTAGGGTGAAAATAGCTAGCTCAGAAAGTAGAGGATAATTTTGCTGCTACCTAACTCCATACAGCTCTAAGGACACTGCTCTGTGGGGATGAAGAAATAGATCAAACTAGAAAAACTCACCGTATTGAAATTAGGAAAAAGGTTGAGTGGAGGGGTGCCATTGAGGCGGAAAGTCAGAAAATGCTTGATATCCAGTGATGGATGTAAAGACCGTCCTGGGATGGGAAGCGAGGCTAAGAGGGAGTTGTTGTGATTAGCTGGTCCTAGGAATCAAGAACAGAACAGAAATAAGATATAATATATGTTTCAAAAGACATAGCTGGAAGGAGAGGCTGGCTAATATTGTCCCTTAAAGCAGAACTTCTAATGTGGGGTGCTGCAAGAAAATGGTTAATTCATTATGAGAACAAAACAAGGACCAAATTCTCATCCCATAGCAGAGATAGTTAGTCACATGTTTGTTTCTCTTCTTATATTACGTGCTTTCATTGCTTCAAAATTGTAACTTACTTCAGACAGATGCATTGGAATAGAAATTCAGAATAGTTGCATACAAACACATATATAAAGTAAGTGTGTGTGTGTGTGTGTGTGCGTGCGCATATAACAGAACATTATATAACACATAAAATATCAGAATGATTCAGTCTTCAATGGTTACAAGCATTGTAAACATACAGTAGAATAACTCATGTTAGAAATGGGGATAATTCAACCATTCCCAACTCCAAAAGTAGTTATTGTCTCCCAGCATGAATAATCACTCTAAGCATTCTTTTTAGTAATGAATCATACCAAAAGTAATAATTCAAATAGACATGTGATTAGCTTCCCTGAGTCAAGTAATTTTTATTCATAATGCAGGATAAGTCGTGTTAACTTTTATTCCTTTTTTCATTTTTTAGATATACTAGAACATCTTCAATCTCTCTAATATGTCAAGGCATCAATTTCCAGTATTGTCTCCATTAAAGATATCAAATGATTTTTCCAGAGATCAGGAGAAAATGTCTTAAGAAGCACTGGGCTGCTTAAAAATTTTAGAAGTCTTAAGGCACTGATTTTGCTTCTTAAACTCCCCAAATTCTCTAAGTGTAGAATTTGGGGTTGGTTCTTTTTGACATAGCCCACATTAGTATTGTCATTGAATCACTGGCTGAACCTGCTGCAATCTTCAGACAAGGTAAGAGCTCACAAGCGGAAATCTGTGTATCCTGGACATAAGAATCAATCTAAAATTAAAACTTGCAGTTAAATGAATGAAGTGAGACTCCTATTTCCATTCAGAAATAAGCCCTTACAGATATATGGAATATTATTCAGAAAAGAGCCTAGTTTTGTCCTAGGCCATGCAGGAGGCAGATTTTTGAAGGCTTTAATGCTTAATCATGCTGATGGTACCATACCAAGAAAAAAAACAGGCAGTTACTGTAAAAAATGGACTGCAGATTTCCTGGCCAATATAGAATGTAGAATAACAATTGGAATGCCTTAGCTACACAGTACTACAGCTGATATAACCTATATCATGGTACACATTCAAAACAGAAAATGTTAACAGCTGTTTTCCTTTCTATTTCTATAACCAACATAATATCCACTTAAATTTTCTTTCCACTAGATTGGCCATCCCTAGTTTTTTCAGTCTTCACTCAAAATAATTTGCTTATTTGACCCATTCTTAAAGTTGCTCATTCTAGCGTGAGGACACTTTGCAGAGATTGTCTGAACCCTTTTGTTGTGTTGGATACCCTAGGATTTTGTTGTATTTCAGATTTTGTATTTTGGTTAAAAGCTATTTTAGGATAATGAAACCCTTTTCAAAGGCTTTCCTGATTGCCCCTTTTTTTTCATTATTCACATATCAAAATAAAGTGAACACCTGGCTATTAGGCATTCCCTGGCATCTTGACAGACCTTCTCAAGATCCCTTTTAAGTACTTCATATAAATTAGTGGATATTTTATTCACTTTGCAGCATCACTTATACTTTCAGCAACAGGTGCAACCTAAATGCTACAGTCAATAGCTTTCTATTGCTACAGTTAGCATGCAGAACAGCTGATAGAACTACAGTGATATTTTAGCTAGAGCTATCCTAGGGATGTCATCAGTCATCTGAAATCTTCTGTTAGTTACTATTCTGTTTCATCACATAGAGATGCTTCCAAAATTCTCCTCATTCCAAATTTCTCCTCAGATTTCATTGTTCCAAAGGAAAGAAAACTGTTAATAATACACTACTGCTCTGGATTTATTTTCTCATTTTATATAGAAAGCTGTAGCTTATGAAAAGTTTCAACTACAATCTACACATTTCTCCTTAAAATGTGTGGATACTAATAGAACAGTAGCAACAAAGGGCAGCTAATTATTAAGTGATGTCGCTTTATTGAACTGCTCCTGATATGCGTAGGAGATTTTGCAAGGCCAAGCTAAAAGCCAAGCTAACACAAATGTATTTTGTCAGGAAAAACAAAGTATTGGCTCAGCCACAAGATGTCAAGTTGGACAATTGTTCCTTTACCAAAATATTTTCCTGGGAAAACTGCACTGTCAGCTTGGTAGTCTGAACAATAGCAGATCATCCTTAGGTGTACTGCCTCACTCAGAACTAGACTAAAACTTTGTCTTATGGCAGGATTGCTTCTACATTTTTTCCACAATTTGCAAGTGGTGTGCAAACAAGAATTTGTGTACTTGATTTTATGCATTTCTCTGATGATAAAACAGGCTGTAAATTTGGATTTCCAAAAAGCTAAGAGGAAAAAAATGATAGAACATTGACAAAATAATGCTTTTATTTATTAAACCCAGATGAGGCTTGATGCCTTCCATCAATGCCAATTGGCTATATTTACCAATATAAAATGTTTCGATTTTATTGAAAATGCAGAACAAAGACAAAAATATTTTTTTAAAACCCTGAGCTCTGGTCATTTTTTCTACTGATTGTAGATGGACCTGAGGATGCCTTGAAGGTGCAAGTGGCCTCTTTTTAGCAGCCTGGTCAAATTTGTCCTGTCTCACAAAGCAGTTTTAACTCTAGGGTGAGGGGGAGAAAAATATGGTTTGCTCCATCAGGCATGTACTGATCAAATTATTGTCAACGTCACCCAGAAGGGAAATCTGGGGAACAGCAGAGAAAAAAGCCACACAAACATGTTTCATTTATTTATGTTTGAAGCAACAAAAGGAAACATCAATTTAATACTTATTCTGGCATGATTGCTGCAGACAATTTTAACTTCACATCAACTTTATTAAGGGCTGAAGCAATCTCCCCAATTATAATGAAACATTCTCTCTTGTCTTCAACTCAATGTTTTCCATATATGTTAGACCATAACTCTCACCATAATGCTACTTGAAGATGATGGGCTTGTAATCTGGTATAGAGAACACAGAGATGAACATGGAGAAGGAATGCGATGTCAGCTAGAAAATCATGAACTAAGACCAGGAAAGGAAGAAGGTAGAGAGAAAGAAACTTAAAGTGACTCTCCATGGTATAATAGGGAGGAAAGGGGAACTTATTTTCAGTTATTCAAGATGTTGTTATTATAGCCTAAATTAATAAAGTAAAGTTCTGGTATTTTTTGCGGAGACCATTTCCTGACTTGGCTTATCTGAAAGGGCTGACATCTAGAGAATGAAGGCTGATTTATTTTTCTTCATTAATTCCAAAAAATTCATCCAAAAAAGGATGAAAATAAAATTTGCAAGTGTGTGCACAGGTACAGTATATGTGAACTATAATCTAGAAATGTTAATCAAATATTAAACAAAGGAAACAAATAGGAAAATAATATTCCAATCATATAGTTATTATGTGGAATGCAGATGTCTTTCATTTCAAGAAACAAATTCCTTTTCATTTTCTTTCAGTATTAGTTTGAATTAGTTTTAAGCTTTTTAAACATGTATGTATATATGCCTGTTTGTGTGTGAATATATATTTATTGTATATCTCTATCTCAGGTATCATGATCAGCTGCTTCCTGACATGCTTTTTAGAGAAAAAGGAGGATGTAACTCCAGACCCTGAGTCCTGCTGGCTGGGGAAATCTTTAGTGACAGGATTCACCATTCCTTATTAAGTAGCTATATTTGGCAGTAGGACAAAAATACAGAATACCGTTTGTGAAGAAAAAAAAATCCTCTCTATCTGCAAAGCAAGATTTACATATTTATTTAAACATGATTGGAGATAGGATATTCTGAGGCAACATAGAAATAGAAACTATTAGGAGCTCTCCGTGGTCCTGAAACTGACCTGAAAATTTGCTGTAGTATACTACTAGTTACCTTTCCTTTGCACTTTCTTACCTTTGACTGATCTTTCTCAGGTCTGTCTGGATGCTGCTTATGATCTCTTGACTTCTTGGATTTTGCCAAAATAATGGAGTCTGACAATGTTTGATCAACATTTCCTAAACTAAAGATGCATTGCAACATTTTGGTCAGCATAACACAAGTGCATCCTTGTGTCTGGAGGAAACTACATTAACATAAATTTTGCTGCCCTCACAGCTTACCTTCCACAACTCAGAACTGAGATTGGGCGGAGTTGCTGCCCTCTCACAATATGTTTCACAATGTAATGGAGTAGAGTTTCCAAGCAGCATTTCATGAATTTTTTTGTGTACTTTTTCCTCGGCACAATATTACCTACTGGTGGGAATACCAAGTACCAATTGTTCTCTGATAGTAGAGGCTAAGGCTTGTTGTTATGATTTTATCTACTTATTTATTAGATTTCATTTTAATTATTTACAGAATAATTCTGTAAATTCTTTTGACAGGACTTTTGATCTCCTATGAAATGATTTTCTGATTGATGTCAGCTTGAAATCACTTAGATCAGTGGTCCCCAACCCCCGGTCCGCGGACCGGTGCCGGGCCGTGGAGTACCTGGCACCGGGCCGCGGAAGCCGGGTGTTCGCTGTCCCAGGCGGCCCCGCTGCGGGGAAACGGAAGCCCCGAGAACAAAACAGGCGTCAACGCAGAGAACGGGAGCCTCGCAGAAACAGCCCTTCGGGCGCTTCCTCTGCAGCCGGAAGCTTCAGCGGCCAAGGCGGCTCCACTTGAAGAGGCTCTTCGAAGCTTTTTCCGGCTCCGAGAGGAGGGCTAACCCGCCCTCTCTAGCCAGGGCTCCGGCTTCGCCACATGCGATGCTCGGCGCATCCCCCGCTGCTGCTCGGCCTGCGAACCCCGGCAGCTCCGCTTTCCGGCTGCAGCGAAAGCGGCAAGGCACCTGCCGAGCGCCCCAGCCCCGTTGGCAGCGGGCATACGGTCCCAGCCCAGCTAGCCTCATCGCAGCGAGGGGCTCTCGGGGAAGCCGCCTTGCTCGCCCCCCCGACCGGCTAATTTGCAGGGCGAGGCTTCCCCGGATGCAGTCCCGGCGACTTCCCTTCGGCTCGTCGGAGCTGCCCCGCGGCCAAGAAGTAGCCGGGAGGGCGGCCGCGGCTCCCCTGGGCGAGGCCTGACCGTGTCTCGGGAGGCGCCCACGCGAGCACGGCTCAGCCGGCAGCCGGGCGGGCCTCCGGAAGCGCCGGCGTCCCTCTTCAGTGGGATCGCCGAGAGGCCGAGGGCAGAGCCGCTCCCTTCCTCCCTATGGAGCCCACCGTGGGGAGGGGGCGAGGAGGGAACCGCCGCCCGTCCCGACAGGTGGGGGCGGCGGTTCACCGGGGAGACGATCCGGAGGTAAGCACGGCTGACGACCACGCCCGCCCACCCACCTCCTTGCGGGCCACTTTGGCCTCGGCGTGCCGGAACTTGAACACCCTGAACAGGCTCATGCACCTTTCCCCGCACTTCTGAAGGACGCCAACCAATGACCGCCCTCTGGGCTAGTGCCCAGAACCGCTTCGCGGGAGCCCTGTGGGCGGAGGGGGTGGGCAGGCAGGGGCGCAGGGTCACGAACAACGCCCCCCCACCCCTGCGTGCGCTCAGCGGGCCACGGTAAAATTATCAAAGGCTGACTGGTCCGCGGCGATAAAAAGGTTGGGGACCACTGACTTAGATTACTATCTTGTTCATGGAAATCCTGCCAGAGAAATAGAAGATCAACATATATGTGTCAAATAGTTTCCTCCAATTGCAACTGGACCTATTGTTGTGTCTTACTGTATTACTTCTCATCCCTAAAACAAAAGAAAAAGTGTGAAATCCAAACTATAGACATAACATGTATATTTTGATGACTTCAAAAATGTTAAGGCGGAATACCCCTGCTACAAAAGGAAGAGTATCTGTGATGACAAGACTCTAAAGAGCAAGAAGCTAGAATATGTAGTAGAATAGAAAAATAATCTTACATAAGCTAGTCCTTTCATCATGCAAACATCGTCTTCTAGGATTCTTAGTCTGATGTTAGAACCTGCAATCTAAATAATGTATCCTGATTTCCAGAGCTTATCAATGTACTCTTATCACTCTTCTCTGGAAAAATATCCTTCAGTTGAATTCATTTTCACCTCCCACAATTCTTAGCCAGCAAGGCCATAATATCTAAAAAAATATGGGAAATAAAGTTCAATACAACAGAAAATGCCAGGTAGGGGAAACCATACAAATTATAACAGTCACATGACAAGGTTCCATTATACTCTTTTATTATTGGAAGAGGGGAACTGTATTTCAGAGATCGGTGCTATAACAGGGTTAATGGCTATTTCAAATTGTAAAAAATGAAGAAATTACAACAAATGTCAATCTTATCCCCACTAATTGCTTTGTTAGATCACTACCACAGCCACAAGTAAAAATGTCGTTCTAACAATTAAGACATTGCCTATCTTTGAGCGAATGCAACTGCACTCCAAAGATCTACTTCAAAATGGATTATGCCAATGGGATTTCTTCCTTCTAACTAGAGTTTCCTTTATTGTTCCCCATCTATAGAGAGTACTCTTGCCAAACTGAAATACTACATACTACATACTCCATTAAATATATATTTTGAGAACTCCTAGAGAGGAGCTATGTTAACTCTCTCCCTCCCAGACAAACTATCTAAACTTCACTGTCTTTTGTTCCTCTGGAATGCCCTCCCCACCTCCTGTGAATCCGGACTATATTCCATCATAGGTTTACTTTCATTATACTCTCTCTTGTTTATGTAGTCCCAATGTTTTTGTTATACTGGTTTCCATATATCATATACTGGTTATATTGGTTCCCACCCATATCATATGGGTTGGATCTCCTGCTATGTCTGTCAGGGTTCCTTAATTGTTTATTCTCTTCCTCCTATAAGTCCAATTCATTCTTCCTGGTTCACTTTTGACGAAGTCTTTATCTTCCAGGGAGACCATGCAGCTGGCACTAACTTGTCAATGCCTCTTCATCATATCTGTTTACTTTCAGTCAAGCTGCCAAGATGTATGCCATCCAGCATTAACATAACTAAGATATCAAATCCAGGATGGGATATGCAGTTAAAGAGCAAACTTGATTTTGCTGGCTTCTATTTTCTAAGGGTCAAAAGCCTATAAGGAATACCAAAAGGGGAAATAAAATTACCACTAATTTAAAAAAAACCTGTGGAGATTCTCATGACATATATATCCCCATAATGTGTCCCAACAACAGTTTTTCTTCTCATAAGTAACAGCTATCTTAGATTGTTTCCTAGCAGTAAGGATAAAACCACTGAATCTCAAAAGTAACATGTAGTGGGAGGTACAAAGTATCTGTCAGCATTAACAAAAAATAGGCATTTGTCTATAAGAAGAATGACCTATATTTTATGATGCAATAACTCAACGTTTTTTTAAAAAAAATATCCACACATATAACTTTCTTCCCCAATTTAATAACGAACAGTTCATTATTTTGAACTGTGGATCATTTTGACAAGACCAGAAGGTTTAATCTTACTTCCTTAGTAGGTAAGATGAGGTTGCATTACCATAAGAGATGGACAAATAGTCCATTCTTTTTAATATACAATATGTTAGCAATACAGACAAAATAAATACCTATTTGATAAGTTTGAAAGATTGATCTGCTCTGTCTTTCAAAATTAATCTGATGAGCAAAAGCTTTCAAAAGGAAGGTACCAAGGGATCCAGCTAAAATTCAGTAGTAAATTCAGTGTATTGCATTGAAGTACTGCAAGTACTGGTTTCTATTAAGAACTGTTTGCCTTTGGCAATTTAGAATAACAAGTACATATTATCATTAGTGATTTCTGCTTCAAATGAACTCCCCTTTCCTCTCTTCCTTCCTCCCTTTCCCCCTTCACACAAAAATCTATGTACTGTATTTACACGTTACTTTGAACAATATTTGTCAACTTAAGGCAAATTGGGGGTTTGCCAATAGAAGTTTAGACCACTGCAAAATGTTTGACTAGGTACATTTTTTTCAAACTTCTTTGAAAGAAAACTGGAATATATTTGGCAACACTGTGAGCTTGTCTGCTGGAATATTTTCTTGTTCCTATTTAGTTAAGATTTAACTCAAAACAAGGTTAACCTTTGTTATTTTTAAGCAATCCTGTACTTCCTGGCTTGTCCTCTTTTCTCCCCTCTCTTCAAATCAATTTTTTTTGTCACTGATATTCCAAAAGAGCAGCTGTGGGATGTATTTTTAGCTGTTAATTCAGGCACTCAATTAAAAGGATTTGCTGCAACAAGAATGGTGTGGTCTTTGGGGACCTGGATAGAATGACCTAATCTTAAAGATGTCTTCCAGTTGCAAGGAAGGAAATGGTTGGCTAGATTAGAAGCTGTATGATAGGGAGGAATGCTCTAAAAATCATTTTCTCTATTTAATCAGAACTGCGCAGGATGATAAATGGAGAGCAACTGGATATAGTGCAAGTGTTTGAACTGGCATTCTGTTATAAGAAGATACCCTTCACAGCCTTCACAGTTGCAGTTTTCAAAATCAAGGGTTAAAAATAATCTTTAGTTTGCAACTTGTTTCTCATTAAAGTAGACCAGTCTAAAACCGGAGGGTCATAAATAGGGACTTCAGGGAGCAGTAGTCCCTATTCAGGGTAGAGTCAACTGGATGGAGCTGAACGTTTACTGGCCATTAATAGCTGCTTATCTGGATTAGGCAAAAGTTGCTAATTTGCACCAAATCTAACTCAGTGACCTATCAGATGCCTGTGTGTGTTCCAAGCAATGCTATTAATCCATACTTTTGAGCTACAAGCAGCCTTTGTGTGCAATTCTTGTTAATAAAAATAGATTAGTGAAAATTGATGGATTGACAAGTTCAAGAGCAAATAAAAGCAAATATATTCTGTCAACATGCAAACCGAATAAAAAAAGTGCTAGAAAGTAGTTGGTTCAAGAATAAGTTTATGACCTATCAGTATATACTGATTCTGGACAAATCTACACTCCCTACTAATTCATTTCATGATACATTGATAGAAACTGCTGTTCCAAAGTAGAAGCAATAACATATTGTTTAGCAGAAATGTTTACAGCAAAGGTAGAAAAAGTAGAACAACATGTGGTTACAAAAATCACTTGCGCTTTTGATATTGAGGAAGACTGACACTGAAAGTAGCCTTATGAAAATTGTACAAATTTGAATTACAAAAAAAGATCGGAAGTATGCAGCTAACTACCCATACAAATTGGAGTTAAGATATACAATTAACCAATTCAGAGTCCCTGTAACCATGTAACCCTATAATCATCTCTCTCCTCCACAATCTACTTGCCACTAGGTATTTATGGAGGTTCTTGGTTATCCAGATAATGGTTGTCCCCAAAGATGTTTTTTTCAAACAGGAACTGGATTTTCTTGGTTTTTCCCAAAGATGTTTCACTTCTCATCCAATAAGCAATTCTAAGTAACTGGTGGTTATGTATACTAACCCAACATAAGCTATTTGCCTGATGAACACAAACAAGAAGGAGTTAGAATAATATTTTTGGGGTTCTCTTCAAACCACACCATCCTGCCATAAACCCTATTAAGAAAGTGGTGGGAGCTCTTCAGCAAGAAATGGCTCTTTCAGCTTTCTATTCTCAAACAAAAATAGTTTAAATGGCAAAGGTGGGAGTGAATAAGGAAACCAAGCAAACAAGTGAGTTCAATTCTGGCATTTATTACTATGAAAGTGCAACTCTCTCTTAAAACCAGGAAATGTTGGAATCCAGCACTGCTAATGTCAGAACAGATGGAGCAAGGGAAGACAATTAGCATCTTTGATGGAATTAACTTCACGGATGAGAGAAATAGAATAGTGAGGAACAATGCTATAAAGAACAGAGTAAAGAAAATCCAGTATGATACTAACCTCATACTCCCAGATGAGGAAATATTTTAAAATGTATGGATTATTATTTCACAAATGGAACATTTACAGAGGACTAAGAGACATTTATGGAAAGGGAGAGAAGCTGGAAAAGTTTAGAAAACATAGTAATATTAAATGTAAGATAGTAAGATTAAATATATACAATTAAAAAGATACTTTTTGGAATCATCCAAGGCTCCCAATATTACATTCAGAGCAATACTTTTCTTGTTTCTAAAATGCTTTTTGTCTTCAAAAGTCACACTGACTGGACTTTTTGCTCCTCCACACAAGGATTGCTCCTTTTCTGGATTCCTGCAAGACAAGTAGCCAGTATCTCTACTATTTCATATGGGCAACCTATATAATGTACATGGTCCAGGAAAAAGTTTACAAGTTTGAAGTTAAAGTTTACAACTTCAGAAAAATATTGACCTAAACGAGCTGAAAACCCCAACATTGATCAAAACTAATAAATCCCCTCCACAACCTTTGTTCTTTTCCCAGTACCAGGGAATTTTCTCAAATATCAGAACAGATTTTGGTTTCCTACAAGATTAGAAAACCACTTCACAAATCCTGGTTTTTATAAAGAGTCCTATTCAGTTCATTAGAAAGGCTATGACCATTCATACAGTATAATTTTGTTGACAATACCAGACATGATGGGTTACATTAGGGAAATATTGAATAAGATAGTTTAGTTTTTGGAAGATAGGAAATATATCCAGCAGTACTTCAATGAAAGTCACAAAATGCTTACTTCACATGCAAATATACATAGGTTGTCACTCATTCTCTATTTGAAGCAATAGAGACAAGAAGTACTAATGGTCTTCTCAAAAGGTAGGTTGAATCCAGTTTGAATTATGGCAAGGAGCATAAAAATGTTGACCCTATTGTGGTAAGTGTCCTGCAATCCTTTCTTTCAGTCAGAGGTGGGTTGCTCCTGGTTCGGCCCGGTTCAGCCAAACCATTAGTGGAATTCAGGTCTGGGTTACAGAACCAGCAGTGCCATGCCACCAAACTGGTTCCCTTGCTGCTGCTGGGCTGCCCCCATTTTAGATTTTGGTGACTGCGCGTGCACAGTTTATTGTAAATTGTTCTGCACACACACAAAGACCAATTTACATTGAATAGTGCACACACACACGCAAGTGAAGCAAACCTGATGCGTGTGGGTTGCGAACCAGTAGTAAAAACGGCAGCAATACCCCCCACTGCTTTCAGTGTGTTAAATGTCTTATCTACCAGTAACCTAAGGAAAGGTGATGCCTTCAGCCCGAGCTGCTTCTCACTATGTCACACTTCCACAATTATTTCTTGGTATTGTTAACATGATCAATGTTTAAGGTGTGTGTGTGCATGTGTGCGCGGGGGAGTGCATATTTTGTGTTTCTGCATGTGCTTTCAAGTCAATGTTTGACAACTCCAATTGCCTGGACTAATTCTTCTTGGCAAGGTTTTTTAGGAGTAGTTCGCCATTAGGAACTATTACATTTTGAATTAGAAGATCACAATTTTCAGGACATGAAAAACAAGAAGGAACAGCATTGCTATCATAGTTATGAAGGATATACTAAGGATATATATTTCAATGTAATCAATGACCAAATAATATCAATTAAACCCCAGGGACAATCATTTAATATGGTTATCTTTAGCCACTGATGCAGAAGAAGAAAAGCTACAGTAATTAAAATGAAAAAACAGTGAAAAAGTGAAAACAGGGGACTAAATTAAATACAAAGAAGACCATGCTAATAACAACAGGTATAGCAACTGTCTTGGAACTGACAATGAAAACAAAGAAGTATTGGATAGGCTCTGCTTTTTAGAATCAATTATCAACAGTAAAAGAACCTGTAATCAGCCTTTATGCTTTAAACTAACATTTGGTAGCATAGCAACGAAGGCCTTGGAAAGATTTTCAGATGTGTCTACAACTATAAAAATTAGAATTGTGCAAATATTTTTTCCTGTGATGGTTACAAGCAAAACTGGAATTTGAACAAGTAGGATAGAATGAGCATAGACAATTTTGAACTTTGGTGTTGGAAGAACCTCTGAAAATACCACAGATAGTCAAGGAAACAAAACAAATGGATCATTTAACAAGTCAACTCAGAGTTCTCACTTGAGGTTTAAACCATCATACTTTTGATATATTATGCAAAGACCAGCTCTGTAATGCTGGGAAAGATGGAAACAAAGAGGAAATGATGACCAGCAGCAAGGTGCGTGGACTTAAATACAATGGTGATGGGTATTCTCTTGGGAGACCTGAGTGGTCAAATTGGTGACAGATCCTCCTGGAGAAAGAAGATTATTTATGGAATTATAGCAACGTCTTAATAGCACATAACCAATTAATCAAAAGATACAGAGAGTCATGTTGCCTCCTTTAAAGGTCTTTCCTATTGTAAAAGTCATGATACCCATCGTCTCATTATACCTTCTCAACCTGTTTGCCATTAGGGGAAACAAATGTAATCAAAGTTTATATAGGCAGGGGTGTCATACTGGCAGACCACTGGCGAGTTGTGTCACACACAGGTCACACCAACTCAGCAAAGAGAAAAAAGTTATGATACGTCACATGATGGCAACGTGACATGGCGGGTTTCAAAACCATGACGTAGGGATTCCTATGTTTGACTTTCTTCCATTGTTTCACTGATACTTCTTAATAGACCTGTAACTAGTTAAGAGTAAAATTTTCAGAGCTGTAATCACTTTCAGTCCTTGCTTGTTTCACTAATTTCTCCCCTCCCCCACCCTGATTCCCTCACCTCAGGAATGGTGTATATATCATGTCAATGCCATGTGATCTAACAGCCCTTCCATGCTTTTTTTTTAAATGGAGTTAGGGTGAATATGTAAGCTTTTTAGAGAAACACAATTCCATGATAATAGTTTTTCTCTTTTTCAAATTAAGATTAGCCTCCAAAATAATTCTATTATTTGCACACGGACTTGCTGCATATTTCCCATATTTTCTTGATGTTTGGAATAAAAATTATGCAATCACCAACTAAATATTCATAGAAAAAACTAGAAATTTGGTGTACCAATGAATTAACTAATTCTGAGTCATAAATTGCCATTAAACATACCTGAGGTTGAAATGCAGAAGACTGTATGTTTATTTTTTGCATTTGCTAACAAATGTTCTAATGCATACTGGCATCCCAAGTCATGTGTCATTTCATTTTAGTCATCCATGACATGCATGGAACATAAAACTATTATAGCTTACATATTTCATTTATGAAATCAGGAATAATCAGAATTATAATAGTAATAGTGGTTGAGCTTTAGAAAGAGTTTTCAACAAGATATCGTACTTGTTTCTCACTGCTGTTTGTAAATATGTTATATAATACATGACCTAACTCCTAAATTGTGGTAGAAAACATAGACCTGCTCAGTGGTGGGATTCAAATAATTAACAACCAGTTTTCTGTCCTAATGATTTCTTCCAACAACCAATTCACCAAATTGCTCAGAAAATTAATAACCAGTTCTCCCAAAGTGGTACGAACTGGCTGAATCCCACCACTGGACCTGCTTACAAAGCATACAAAACATTGAAAATCTTTCCTGTCTCATAAGTATTTATTTGCTAGAAAATAAGATTCACTGGGATCAGTATTGATGTCTGAATAAAAATTATAGAATTGTGCAGTGGTGGGATTCAAATAATTTAACAACCGGTTCTCTGCCCTAATGATTTCTTCCAACAATCAGTTCACCAAACTGCTCAGAAAATTAACAACTGGTTCTCCTGAAGTGGTGCAAACTGGCTCCCTTTGTACAATTGCACAATTAAAAAAAAATCAGTACCATATTATAATTTTCCAGTTTTTCTTTCCCTGTGATTTCATTACAATGTACAGGAACATTTGTTAGTCAGAAAGCCAATCTGGTCTAGCGGTTAAGGCACTAGGCAAAGAATAAGGAGATTATGATTTCTGGTTATACCATAGGCATGAAAGCCAGCTGGGTGACTTTGGGCTTCTTTCTCAGCCCAACCCATACCACAGGGTTATTGAGAAAAATATTAGGAGGAAGGAGTATTAATATGTTCACTACCCCGAGTTACTTATAAAAATAACACAGTGGGATTTTTTAAAAAAATATAAAACAAATCTTTTAAAAAACCTACTTCCACTGATATACTGCTCTGTGTTGTACATGGGCACACAATGAGGTGCCTTCTATACACAAAAATAGGGTGATTGTCTCCACAAAACAAATCCCATCTTGTATTTCTTCACTAGAGTTCAAAAACAGGAGTGTCTCGTTTTTATGTGAATTTCCTTCCACCTGCATTTCGAAGACTATCATTTAAACTCATTTATAATTTCATCAGCTTCATCCAAGCAATACTGGGTACACTGAATTCTATTCTGTGGAAATATTTTAATCACTAATCACCAGCTCCCCATCTTCCACATTTTGTGTGTGTGTATGTGTGTGTGAGAGAGAAATCTAATTAGCATGTTTATCTGCTGTAAAACAGAGAACCTTACTTATGCAAATCACCTGGCAAAGGCTCAAAATTGGGCAAACAAATTAATTTGATTTTAATAGGCATGAAATACTGATAAGATTAAAGAAGTCTCCCCTCTTTCTTCCCTTCTTTCCTTGAGCTCCTTCGGCTTTGGCTTGGTAATTGTACTCCTGGAGTAGCTGAGAATAGGGAGACAGACTCTGTTTTAAAGAGCAAAATTCAATGGCAGAATTGTTTATGATGCTAATTTAAGATGCTTTTCTCATTAAGAGAATAGTTAACTACTTTGCCCCTGCATTTTAAAAGAAAAAGGACCTTTATTTTTAGAATATATTGTTTATAGTTCATAATTTCTTTACATACCTATTGGAAGATCTCCCATATTGGTAGGTGTCTATATTTAACCAATATGAATAACTATCAGTGTGGAACACTAGATTAGATTTGGGAGAAAAGTCAGTGTTTTGCAGTTATGCTAACAAAGCAGTTCTACTACCTCCTAAAATCCCTTATTTATAAAGTAGTAGTACTTCAGATATGAATAATAAGACATGTTTTAGCTTCTCTTGGGCTTAGGTGAAAACAGTACCTTAAAGATGTTGAGCTTTTTTATCTCATTGGACACCTTCATTTGGACCACCCAAGTGATTGTGTTGAGGACAGCAAAGAATAGAGGCTAGCAAGTTGGCTTCTTATAGTGAAAGGTGGTGGTTTTGTACTGATAGATGCCAACTGCTCTCTGTTACTGTCAAGGACTTGCCAGTGAACCACTGAAGAGGCATATTGTAGTGTGGGCATAGTAATGTTATTTGAGCCAATGAGCCAAGGTGGCACAGTGGTTAAATGCAGCACTGCAGGCTACTTCAGTTGACTGCAGTTCTGCAGTTCAGCGGTTCAAATCTCACCGGCTCAGGGTTGACTCAGCCTTCCATCCTTCCGAGGTGGGTAAAATGAGGACCCGGATTGTTGTTGGGGGCAATATGCTGACTCTGTAAACCGCTTACAGAGGGCTGAAAGCCGCATGAAGCGGTATATAAGTCTAACTGCTATTGCTATTGCTATCTGAGCCTAATCCATTTTTTTTTACTTTGCCATGACAGCATTCTAGGAAAAATATGATTCCTGTTCATAATCATAATTGTAGCTGGTTAAACTCTCCATTTTAGTCCACTGAAGAATCACCTACACTTCAACTAAAAGTGCATATAATACTTCAGTGAGCTAAAATGAAGAGTTCACCCAGCTACAAAGGAACTTTTCATGGTAAACTTCTCCATAGCTTTTTCATGGTCTGGAAATCAAATGATTTGGATGAGAAACTGATTCTTTCCCATTACTGTAGTAGAAACAGTTTTTTGCATTTAATTGAGAAAGAAAGCTTTATTTGTCAATTCGCAAATTTGACTGAAGATGAAAGGGATAAGAGGGAAGGAGATTAGGGAATTGGCAGATCTGTTCCAACTTTGTCACAATAAACTCTTGCCTTTAATTGATAAAGATAGCAAAGAGAGAAATCTGCTTTATGAACAAAATCCAAGATCTTTTTAAAGACTTCCTTTCCATGTAAAAAACATATCATCAATTTTCATTTCCTTGACATTGATTGCTTGTTGAGACTTGTTATTGATATTGTTCTATATTTTCTGAAAACATATTTTTTTAAAAAAATTAACAAACATAAACAAACATAAAACATAAAAACCATCCTCCAGTTATATACAGTATGGTGATTGGTTACAAAACTTTTGTGCTTCCTCACCATAGTCTTCACTTGCAATTTATATGGAATCTCATATTATCAATCTAATATATGTGTATGCAATTATTATCATTATTAAACATTCATTTAACTATAACTATTATTACATTCTTTTATGTGAAATATTCTAAATGTAGAATAAATTTATATTATGGCATTTCATTACATCATCCTAAAACCATCCAGTAATATTACATCTTTATATTGTATTCTATATAAAATTGTTTATCTTTGGTTACAAAAACTTTTGTGCATCCTCTCCATAGTCCTGACTTACAATTATATAAAATTTCACATTATCAATATAGTGTGTGTGTGTGTGTGTGTATGCATTATTATCATTGTTAATCATTTATTTGACTATTATTACTTCATTTTATGCATAATATTCTACGTTTAACTAAATTTAAATTAGTTTTTATTGTAGCATTTCATTACATCATCCTGTATAGTAGTACTATACAGTACTTCCAATAATAGTGCAATTTTATATCTCTTGCCATTTGTAGTATTTGTGTTCTAATCGCTCTGAAAACATATTAAACTAGAGTCATCACGTGAGAGAAAAAGAGGAGTGGCATACTGAGTCAAGCAGGTCAATCCTTGTAACTCTCATTAGAATAAATTGGGATTTTATAATACTTTAGTAATGCTCCTGAAACAGCTCCTATCCATTTTCATGAGATTTTCTGGTGGCTTTCTTTCCTTAACAACTCAGAGTACTAAACTGGTCAATATGTGCATGCATTTCCCCTATGAAGTGCAAAAGATGACATATGAAACAATTTCAATAGAAGAATATATATGCAGCTTAGGGTTGAATAATGGAGTCCTTGGTGCTGCCTGAGCGCGACTGTTTACTTGCAAATATTTTGTTACCAAACTAGGTGACATCTTTACTCAATTTAGCACTGAAAACATTCCATAGTCTGGTAACAAAATGTCTGCATTTTGCAAACAATCAGCTCAGAGAGGACCAAGTGCCCCACAGAATTATATCCTTCGCATTTTGTACACAGCAGGAATTGAAAAGCAAGGCAGTTAACAATTTCAGTACCCACAGTTAGGATTCTGAATTAAAAGCTCGAAATCTGCTATTACTACTCTGCAAACTCTCCAGCATTTCCTTGAAAAAGATTCTTCCTCTGGAATGTTACTGTTTTTTGGATTGCTATCCTATTGAACTGACAACTGATATGGAAAAATATCCAGATTGCACTATTTCCGGGATTCCTTCTCCCCTAGTTAAGAAAGCACTGTGGGTGTATATAGCATATTGTATGTTTCTATGCATGCAACTAAGTGCAAACGTTGGCACTAACACTTTCCTTGTGCAAACAAAATATTGTTGCTATGTATTTCCTGTTGTGATCTACTGTAGCTGAGGAAAGAAGTATCTGGGAATTAATTTTTCATGCTTTCACCCTGACTTTGGAATTGATTCCTTTCTCCACTCCTTCCATCTCACAGAATCAACATCACTCACAATGGCTGAGAATGCACTGTACATTGTAGGAAAGGATTCCCCCCAGGTTTCATCCAGATGTTTCAGAGGCTTGAAGATAGAGAGTGGAAGTCATTCATCCTTATTAACTTACTGAGATAAGCTCTAGTTTAATGCAGCCATTTCATCATTGTCACTCTCTTGAACAAAATACCTAACACCCAAATATAAGTGGCCCAGTGGATATAAATTCAGAAAGTAGATTTGAAAGAAAAAATATTCACCCACACACTCCCCGTGATTGCTTTGTTTCCTAAAAAAAAAACAGGTATTTTGTAGATTTTGTTTCTTCACAAGTATTTGGGAACCAGTGATTAGGCAGAAAGTTGCACTGCAACTAAATCAGGATTCATTTTCCAATAACCTACTTAATGCCACAGAGGGTATGAGTATTACAGATAATCTTCTACTTACAACCATTTGATAAAGTGATTGTTCAAAGTTACAACAGCATTGTAAAAAGTGACTTATAAATTTTTGTCAAATTTACCACCATTGCAACATTTCCATGGTCACATGATCAAATTTCAGGTGCTTGGCAATTGGCATGTATTTATAACAGTTGCCCTGTCCTGGGGCCATGTGATCACCATTTGAAACCTTCCCAGCTGGTTTCTAACAAGCAAAGTCAATGGGGGAAGCCAGATTCACTTAATGACTTCATTATTCATTTAACAACTGAAGTGATTTGCTTAAAAACTGTGGCAGAACAGGTTATAAAATGAGACAAACTCACTTAACTGCTGCTTAACAACAAACATTTGGGCCCAATTATGATCATGTCAACGACTATGTGTTCATATTTTAATATTTATTTATTTATTCTTGAATTTATGTCTGAAATGTTTATCTCAACATATAAGTTGGTATGTAACAATAAAAATATGTCTAAAGCTAAGCAACAGAACTGATGCAACTAAAAGCAAACTTACATTAGAATCATAGCGAATAAATTCAAATCTTGGTGAAAGTAATGTGATTGTGTTATATTATCAAATCTTGAGAGAATGGGAGCCTTGCTCATCTCCTTAGGAACTGGATTCAAAAGCTAATAACCCACCAAGGAGAAGAATCTATGGAAGTTCTCAATCATCGAAGCCATGGTTGACTTAAAGGTATTGGACTTTTTGATGTTTTTTTTTCCCTTGAAAACATTTTAGTTCTCATCCAGGACGTTTCTTCAGTTCTCTTCAATTCAGAACTGAAGAAGTTTCTTGGATGAGAAGCAAAAAGCTTTTGAAGAAAAAAAACCTAAGGAAATCTCATTACCTTTGGGAAAAATCACATCTGGAACATCAAGGAGAAGACCTTTTCTGATGTTCCTAATAGCACACTTTAGAAAGGCTTATTCTGCTGATTCAAGTAATGTGGCAGATTCATTACTTTAGCATTTGGTGGAAGTTTAAACTTCTAAAGCAGGAGTCTGCTGTACATCAAGAAAACTTCCAGTGTTGGGGCATGCCTCCAGAAGTTGTGAATGCCCCAACATTGGAAGTCTTTGAGAAGATGTTGGATAGCCATTTGTCTGAAACGATATAGGGTTTCCTGCCTAGGCAGGGGGTTGAACTAGAAGACCTGGAAGTCCCTTCCAACTCTGCTACTGCATTGTATTGTATTAAAACAAGGAACCTAAGATCAATGGCAAAGTCCTAAAGAGGACTGAGGGAGTAACTTTTTCTTTCCCCATTCTGTTTTTGTCTTCTCTTATTCTCCTTTCAACACTTCCTTCATTTCCCTCCCCACCAATCATGCTTCACTAAAAATGAGCTGTTGCAGATTTTCCTTTCCTTTCCTACTTTCCTGGGAGAAGTAGGAACTGGGCTCTGAATGATATATTCATTCATTTCATTTAAAAAATGGTCTATCATCCAGAGGACTCAAAGAATCTTTGTAACTATAGTACATATTTTCTTTCTTTCTTTCTTTCTTTCTTTCTTTCTTTCTTTCTTTCTTTCTTTCTTTCTTTCCTTCCTTCCTTCCTTCCTTCCTTCCTTCATTTCCATGTATTTTATTTAGAAACTGTCCATCTCCCTCACAGTGTGATTCTGGGCAGTGTACAATAAGACATAAATACATAAAACTGTATAAATATTATAAAATAAGGCAGACTAAATAGCAGTAGACTTATATACCGCTTCATAGGCCTTTCAGGCCTCTCTAAGCGGTTTACAGAGAGTCAGCATATTGCCCCCAACAATCTGGGTCCTCATTTTACCCACCTCGGAAGGATGGAAGGCTGAGTCAACCCTGAGCCGGTGAGATTTGAACCGCTGAACTGCTGATCTAGCAGTAGCCTGCAGTGCTGCATTTAACCACTGCGCCACCTTGGCTCTTAAATCAAGAATAAAATATTTAAAATTCAGAATTAAAAAGACAAGGGAGGTCCCATGGTTGCATGTACCACTGTGTATTCCAGTCAAGTTGGGAGCCAAGGCTTCAGACATTTCTGAAAGACCAGGAGAGTGGGGGGGGCCTGTCCTATTCCTGGGGGAAGAATGCTTGAAAGGCAGATAAAGCTATTTTTCTGGATTCTGTCAATCAGAATTATTTAACTGACGGGGTTCTGCAGCATACCTTCCCTGCCTCGCCGGGTAGGGCAGACCAATGCAATGGAGTGAAGATGACTTGAAGATAACCTGGCCTCATGCCATGTAGGGGCTTTAAAAGTCTTGACGAACAATTTGAATTGTACCCAGAACTGGCACCCAAAAAAGGTCATTCAGCAGTGGTGGTAAGTGAATCACTGCATTAGTTAAGTTAGTGATACAGTTGTCCCAAAAGATGATTTTTCAGGAGGCAGTTGGACTTAGTTTTTTCTTTGAAGACATTTTACTTCAAAGAAAAACCAAGGCAGTCCAGTTGCCTCCTGTAAAATCATCTTTTGAGCAACCATGACCTAGATGACCGAGAATCTCTACAGACTTTTAGTAACACAGTTGTTAAGTGAACCTGGTCTCCGCACTGACTTTGCTTGCCAGAAGGTCACGAAAGGTAATCATGTGACTCTGGAACTCTGCAACTGTTATAAATATGAGTCAGTTGCCAAGCATTTTAATTTGGATCACAAGACCATGGAGATGTTGTGACATTCGCAAGCGAGATAAATGATCATGTCACTTTTTTCAGTTCCGTTGTAACTTTGAAAGGTCACTAAATGAACTGTCATCAAGGTCTACCTGTAGTCTATATTGCAATTGTTTTGCTAATTGCTAATGGATAGAAAGGATTTTTCAATCATTAGGCCATTTTACAATTAGCCTATTGAGGTCCCATCTATAATTAACCAAAGAAAAGTAGAAGCTGTTGAAAAAAAATATTGGCATCAAGTGTTTTTATCTGGAGGTATCATTGCAAAATATTGGTGCCCTTGAAATAGCTTGAAGACAAGCTACTGTTCAAGGAGGGAAATTTGCCTTAAATATAATCCTTGTTGCAAAGCTTAAGAAGGGTGTCCCATTCCTTTCTTCCTCTCACATCATTTCCCTTCATGTCTGTCCCCATTTTCTCTTTTCTCCACTTCCCAATGTTACTAACTTTCACCCCCATCCTGTTTTGGCTTTTCTTGTTTCTACTTGTCGACTTGTATGTTTCTGTGAATGAAAACATTTCATATATACAAGGGTGAGTTATTGTACTTGCAGATGGGGATCAATAGATTTTGGAAATGTGATTTTGTTTTGTTGACAGTGAACTTAATAACCCAATTAGTATAGATTTATTTAGTCTTCATTAACCTCATTTTGGGGAAAGTGTAGCTTTTGACAAGGTTATATGCACCCACCCATGTGTGTGTGTGCGTGCGCGCGCAGGGGAGTCTGTAAGCTATGGTAAAAATAGTCAAGATGGGGCTGCATAAGTGATGTTCACAAAAGAGGCAAAGTTTCAAAGGTATTGTTGTGTCTGACACCCCTGTATGTGATCACATATATACAAAAAAGTTACATGCACATATTTAATAGATAAGGGAGGAAAATTTTCCAGGACTGGTAACAGATGAAGTTGGCAGTCTAAAGATGACAAGGTAAGAAGTTACCTTGCCTATTCTTTTTCGCTTTGTTAAATTCGTAACCATCTTCCTTTTATGTTGCTTTTCATTTAAGGCATGTTTTTTTCTACTTAATATAGGACCTAAAGAGTATAGATTTGCAAATTATACCTGTTATTAGATGCAGAATTCTGATTTGTCATTTTCTAATAAAGTACATGCTGTTTATCCCAATTTTCCACAAAAATAGTAGACGAAGTCCCAGCAGGGCTATGAAGGAGCAGTCCCTCTTGAATCACCAATTTCACTCAGGCCCCATTTTATTATATGTTCCAAGGATGAACAGATTGTACTGTGGTTATGCCCTCCATTTCCATTTTTCTAGTATAAAAAGGTAAACAAGCTGGAATTTAAATACTCTTTTAGGAGGAAAAGCAAGAGTATGAGAAGTTTGGATAGGCTATAAACTTCTGAGAAGGGCTTGAAAGGAGTCTGGAGTGATCATAACCATCACACCATGTTGAAATCTTTGCACAGACTGCAAAAAAAAAAAAAAATCAATGGCCAATTTTCTCCTTCAAGTGTTATCTCAGGCCAAATTACATAGGAGGTTGGAAAATCTGTAATCAAACTGAGCACCTTTTGATGGGAGGAATACAGATCCGAGCACACGGATTCTGGGGAGGGAGAAAAGGAAGCTCAGTCTTTCATTGGCACTAAAATTGCTACAAGCTTCTCACAGCCTCACTATCCATACAGGATAGGGACAGAATGGACAAAGTGATTGGGGAAGGTTAATTAAATACCCTAGAAAATAAGCATCCCATTTCCTGAGCAGCTTTGATAAAAAAATACCAGCATGCTGCAAAGCCCCCTAACAAAGCAAGTGGCCCTCAAAGCCAGATTATTATTTTAATACACATTTTAGATGAATAAAGAGAAATGCATCTGTCTCCATCATTGCAAAAATGTGTCTTTTCAGAAACATCAAATTTTGTCCTCACACTTTTTCTACAACACACCTACTTGATGATAGATTCACACCATTTTTTTGCAAAGCTGCTGCTGGGGAACTTCACTGATTTTTGTATTAGCAAATAGGGACGGGGAGAGGAAGAAATAATCTCAGTTAAACACAAATTATATAGCCTCAGCCTTTCTTCAGAAGCAGTTTTCTGGTGCATTAGTTGGAAAGAAAATGTCATTGCTCTTTTCTAGCCTCTCTGCTGAGATTTTGAAGGATTTCAGGGAAGGGGAAAACACAAATCTATGCAGACAAAGCCCCATACATGTACGTCCTTGAGATGCTGTTCTTATTTTATCATACACACAGACACAGACACATAAACACACGTACATATCCAACTGGGCTGAAAGATCAGACCTCTGATTCTCCTTTCTGCTGCTAACAGACAGCTCCAGGTACCAATTCTGAAGATTAAGAGCCCAATTTTGAAATAGAGAGAATGAGTCAAATTTGTAACATATAAATTCCTTTCTTCATTATCTCCTTATTTTTTGGCTTTGTCTATCTTCTTGCCTGATGGAGCTTTAGAAAATGCAAAATTGCATATTATTTAATGACCTTGAATTGCCTTAATTAAGATATTGTTCTAATACAGATTTTGGAATAATTACTTGGATTATCCAGAAGCATGTTATTTCTTTGAAATAAAAGGCCACTCTATTCAGAACTACTGACATCTCCATTTGAAAGCTGTGATAGATTCATTATTCTTAAAAGGAAGCTATTCCAACCCACAAAAGGAGCCAAACGAAAAAAATATCAGACAAGAAAAACTCCAGGACTAAGACTTCAGGTGTGAACCCAAAACCTGTGCACTCAGAGTACACCAAGATGTTGATGCAGGATCTGTCTACACCCCCTTATCCCTAATCTCATAGATTCCTGGGATTGAGCTGCAACAGAGGAAGGCAGGTGTGCAAACCTCTGAAAATGTCATAGTTCTCTTAAGTATTAGTGCTTTGCATTCTGTGAAGCATCTTTTGGCCTTCAAATCCAGAGCTCTGCAGAACCTACAAATTGTTATAGGTTTGGCAAACTCTTCTGGTATAGGCTTAAACAATAAATATTTTCCCTCAGTATCTATCCCCCCCCCCCCATTGGACAATTTTATGTTCTTACTTCCTTGAAGACAAAATATTTTTCAAACTTACATACGGTGAGTCCTACTACTTTCAATTGGTAACATCTTCCATTGCCATTCAAAACCAAGATCAGAAATTATGGCTGGAAAATGAAGCTATCCAGATTTCATTTAAAATATAAGGACATAACTTCCTGATCTAAACAATAATGGAATAATAGTCTGCTAATAGACACTGGAGGACTTCCATTTCTGTGTAGGTGTTTAAGAAGCTATACAGTCAATTTTTAAGTGTGATTTAATTAGTTTGATCGCAAAATGTAGAGGTTTTGAGTGAAAATTAGACAATTTTGTGCAGAAGACAACCAAATCATTTCAATCCTGATAGTTATATGCAACCTCCAGCTTACTTTTTTTGCAACAATTTTTTTTCATAACCTTAAATATAATGAAGAAGTTACATTTGAGTAAGCCTGGACCTGAGAATCCAACATTCTTAGGCAGCCTCCAAAATATCACCTAGAATTACTACCAATATGGTCTCTCTAAAAAGCATCAGAAAATTAGTTGCAATTTAATTTTCCCCACATTATTTCTAATATAGTATTGCAATGAGCCCAAAAGAGGATACTTTGCCTATGGCCACTTCAAGTTTGGAACAGCCTCTCCACTCATGTCTCTGATCAGGAGAGGATCTGGTGGAGAAAGACGAAAAGAGGTTGCTGGGGATGGCTGAGGCTTTTGGTTTCATCTTGCAAGGTGATTCTCAGTTTGATTCACTACTGGTCTATCATAATGCCATTCTTTTTTAAAGATATAATTTGTACTGAATACATTTTAACCAGATAAAAAGAATACAAAGCAATAAAAAAGAAATCAAAACAAAAGAAAGAAAAAGAATAGTGAATAAGTAAGAAAGAAAATAGAAAAAGAAATATAAAAGATTGAATAAAGTGATTTCTAATCTTTTTAACAATGATAAAAACAGTTACATTCTCACCAAGCTTACATCATAATTTTCTTTTTCCTTAACCTATGCTTTTTAATTTCAATCATGTCCATTGTTTTCTTTTTTTCAGCGAAAGTCCTTAAAGGGTTTTCAGTCACTAATAAATATAATATAATTAAAGATTTTAATGACTATAGTAGAATTTAATACAAAGTAAAGAAAGAAAAAAGAGTAGAAACAGTCAAAGGCGCAGATAACAAAAACATAGAAAACTGAAAGAAGAAAAGTAAGGTTACAAAGAAAGAGAACAGAAATACATAAAAAAGACTTTAAACCTTTATCACACAAGCATAAACAAGTTTTGAAAATTTTTACCTCCTCCTAATGTACAACCAATGATCTCTTTATCCTATATTGCATCTTTAAACTACAAATCCATAAAGCATCATTTTTTAAAATCTCAGCATCAGCAGAAAGTCTATTAAGGGTTAGGGTTACCAGGAATAATGATATATCTTATTTTAATGTTGATCAAATAAATTAACTTTACATTCCTTCCTTCTAACAATCTTAATCTTTCAAATAATCTCATAGAATTTGATTTATTTTTATTTTTTCTTTGTCCCTTCTTATAGGACTCTTCAAAGCTTTGACAACCCTCTTTTGTAAGTACAATGTAAAAAAGATCTTGGTCACTCTTTTGGCTTGCTATTTTATTTCTCTTTTGATTTTTAAAATATCAATATTTTATGTATTTCTGAATGTTCAGAGAGGCATCCTTTTATGTCATTTTCATAGCCTGTCGTTTGAAGATCTACTTTTGATGTCATTTCTTTCTTATCAAATAAAATTTGTTCTTCATCTGCCACTTTTTCAAACAATTTTTGTACACAATCTATCCATATAAGCAAACACTGTGATTGGTGTAGTTGAAACAAACTTCTGATTCCATTTTTCAAAAGTGTCCTTCAGTATTCTCAATATTACGTTTTCCATTGTTTTAATTACCTGTTAATTTGATTTTGCATTTTCTTTTAATTACAATCTTTAGTTCCCGCTAGTGTTCAATTTTCAATTACTTATCTTTGTTTTGTCTTGTAAAAGTCCAAATAATTCTATTTCCCACAAGAAGGATTCTTTATAATTAAAGTCTTATTCCAAGTTTATCTGTACCCTTAATCCATTTATAACTTTCTAAGATCAGTCATATTTAGCTTTTTGTTATTTTTTAAAATAATATTTATGATTAAATTTTTTCTTTATTAAGGATTGAAAGTGGATTCACCGGCATTTATAGACCTGTGGATCTAAAGATCCCTAATAGCTTAAAAGTAATTAACAAACAATTTCTGAATGTGGTTAGGAAAGGAAGTTTGTGAAGTTAGTGTTCTTTAAAAAGTGCTGACCCTAGTTTTGATCAAGATGGCTATTCTTCTCATTTCCTAATACTTAAAACCTGCTTTATTATAGTCTCCTTTTGAGGAAAAACTATTCAGAGTGCATGAGGGTGATTTCCTGTCCTCTTTTTGTCTGGAAAGGTTTAGAAGAACCAGTCTATTCACTAGACCTTCATTTTCTGCCACCGTTGTTGGTTCCACTTTTCATGGAGTGGTATTCAAACTGCCATGATTTCTTCTGAAAGTCTGTAACAGTTGATCTTTCTCTAAGCAAATAAGCTAATTTTGCAATTTCCACTACTTCCATCATCTAACTATTCCTCCATTATAGATATATCAATGTCCTTCAGGGGTGGAATTCAGCCGGTCCTTTCTGGTTTGGGCGAACCAGTATTGGCAGCTGCAGGAGGCTCCCCCCACCCATTCCGACATAATGTGTGAGCACTGCGTACGCGCAGGTGGCACACATATGGTGCTGGCAAGCGAAACATGCATGCTCACATTTGCGAACCAGTAGAAAAGGTAAGTGAATCCCATTGCTGGTGTCCTTTCATTTTTGTGCATATAAACTCATAGCAGTTAATGTTTCCTCTGTCAAGTCATGTCCAACTGGACATGCACATTTCTGTTTCTTAGCCAGGGAACTAGTGTTGTCCAAAGATATTTCCATGGTCACATAGCCAGCAAGACTAGATGCCAGGGCACACAGAACGCTGTTACCTTCCCACCAAAGTGGTATCTATTTATCTATTCATATTTGCATGCTTTTGAACTGTTAGGTAGGCAGGAGCTGGGGCACAAATGGGAACTCACCCCATTGCTTGGTACTCAGGTCTTGAACCTGAGCTGTCAGCTTTCCAACTGACAAGCTCAGTGTCTTTATTTGGTGGGCCATCGCACCCCTACTCACAGCAGAAATCATACATAAAAATAATCATCATAATTCCTTTCCCCCAAATGGAAAATAAGACACTCACCTCTTGGAGGATAAAGTGGGAATTCCTTCCACACAAAGCAGATTGGGGATATAAGTAGTTAAACTGGTGCCCTATTAGTTCACACTGTTAAATCATTAGTTAAACTACTGAATAACATCAGCTAAGCAACACATCTATGTTGCTGGATCAATATTTAGAAATGTATTCAATTTACAAAATACGCACACACCGAAAGGAAGATATAAAGTTTTGTGTGTATAAGTCTATTCACAGAAGAGCGAGGGGGAAAAACTGTGGTTTTTCTAGAGAGAGGAAGACATCAAATAGCAATAGCAGTTAGACTTATATACCGCTTCATAGGGCTTTCAGCCCTCTCTAAGCGGTTTACAGAGTCAGCATATTGCCCCCACACAATCCGGGTCCTCATTTTACCCACCTCGGAAGGATGGAAGGCTGAGTCAACCCTGAGCCGGTGAGATTTGAACAGCCGAACTGCAGAACTGCAGTTAGCTGAAGTAGCCTGCGGTGCTGCATTTAACCACTGCGCCACCTCGGCTCTAATCTCTGCTCTGATCCAAAACACAATATAACTTTTCCTTCCTGAAAAGAATTAAATTCATAACTAAAGAAAAATTTGGAAAGATTTTTCCTGGGTTTAGCAATTACTTTCAAAGATATTTTCTAGGGTTCTATGTTATTTATTTGTTTTTATAATGGATTGTGTGAATGCCCTGGGGATAGAAGAGAAGAGGCGCTTCCTAGACAACAAGCAGACAAGAGAAGAAGGAACTTCCAGGGGCTTAACAGTCAGAAAGAGACATTTAGGAAGAACCCATCCTAATGGATCAAGCAGCTAAAAGTGGAGGCAGAAGGTTTGTACTTTCAGACTTGCAAGTTTCTGTTAACGTAACCTTACAATAAAATAGAATTAGTTCATCTTGTTGTATTTCCTGTCTGGCTTGCCTAGAAGTGCTTACAGTTTTGAAAATATCTGCTTCCTTCTTTCTTGAGCTTCTGTTAATCTGTTTCTAATTCCAGCAGGCTAAAATATAACAGGAAACTCTGTAGCGTAAACACGCCTACCGAACTGTCCAAAAGATCTGCACTATCTATCCTGGAATCAAAAAACAAGAACTTGAATCTTTTAGGGCACTAAGGAATATATACAAATATGAAGTGCTTCCTGGAGATTGTAGCTACGGAAGGAAAAAGGCACAGGAGATAGGGATTAGGAGAACACCACAGAAGACAGTTGAAAGGACCATGTTTTGAAAACAAAACAGGCAAAGACTATAATCTAGCCTTCAGGTAAGAAAATTGATATCCCAAACAGGATAGAGGAAAGAAGTGGAATATATTTAAGAAGGAATATAATGACAGCAAATGCCCTTTGAATCTACACCAGTTATACAGTAAGTAAAATTTCGTGGGAGGATCACTGTCTTGTTTATAGCACCCTGTAAACTTGGGGGTGGGAGACAGGTAGGGTGAAAGCAAGTGCACATAGTATACATTTTAATGTTTGACTGCTACCAGTATTCTCGTGACTAAAGCCTGCAGATACTGAAATAATATATAGACCATGGTGACATCCTAAACAAACATTGTCACAAATGTTTTTGTGGCATAACACTAACAAAAATCAGTATTCTCAGTAGGTCACTCAAGGCATGAAAGTTACACCAGCTGCCCAACTAAAGCAAGAGCCACCTATATAAAGCAGCATCAAAAATCACATAGATAGATAAGATAAAGTGATTGGTACCATAGCGTTGGGTGATAGATCTCTCAAGGCTAGGTAGTAATCAATGTGCTGCTGAAAATGAGCTAAGGATCTTTTGGAGTACAAATGGTATTCAGAATGTAATTAGGATTAAAGTAGGGGTGTTCAGGTATTTATCTTGTTATGCAGGGGGGGGGGGGAACCAAATCTGCAAAGAGAGAATTAGTAGGAATATCAAATGTAAAAAGCATGAGCATGGGAAAGTTTAACAGAATGAAAAATGAAATAAAATGTATTAGACTTAGTATCAAAGAAATGAAATAGAAGGAAGCTGGATACTTCCAGTCAGAAGAGCATATAGTACTCAGTACACTATTAATATAGAAGAAATAATAAAGCTTTCATAACAGTGAAGGAAACAGCAATGACAATACTTGGGTATACTTTAGTCAATAACTGAATAAAAACAATTATACTTCACAGACAAAGCATAGACTTTTAATATGATGGTCATTCAGGTCTTTGTTCCAACCACTGATGCAGTAGAGGAGATTGATGAGTTTACACTCAAGTTTAATCTGAAATTGGCAATACATGCAAACACGATGTGCTGCTTGCGGCTGGAGACTGAAATACCAAAACTGGAAATAGTAAGAAGGAAAATGTAGTTGGACTATATGGTCTAGAAGCCAAAATGAAAGAATTATTTCTGACTATTATTTTTATCAGCTAAACACAATCTTCAAGCTGTATATATATGTGTGTATTATGTAAGTAAAGATCACCAGATGGAGTTCACAGAAATCAAATCGATCATACAGTATTATAGGTAATGTTGGCTTTAGAACAGGGGTGGGTTCCTGCCAGTTCTAACCTCTTCTATAGAAGAGGTTCCACAAATCTACAGTGCCGTTTAGAACCGGTTCCAGCTCCCTCCCCCTGCCCATCCGCACATCATCAAGATGAAGAGCGAGAGGAAGAATAGTGGGAGTTGAAGTCCACAAGTCTTAAAGCTATCAAGTTTGAACATCCCTGGGTTTTTTTTCCTAAAGGGTTAGGGGTGCAAGGGTTTTGTAACTTGACAGCTTTAAGACTTGCGTGCTTCAAATGCCAGAGTTTCTGAGCCAACATTTTGGTTGCTAAGCAAGAGCGTTGTTAAGTGAGTTTTACCACATTTTACAAGTTGGCCATGCCCACCCAGTCACATGGCCAGCAAGCCACTCCCACCCAGTCACATGGCCAGCAAGCCACTCCTACAAGGTCACATGGCTGGCAAGCCACTCCCACAAAGCAGGCCACACCTACATAAGAGGTTCTAAAAATTTTTGAAACCCATCACTGCTTTAGAAAGACAGTTGGGATGACAAATTGATTATACAGTGTTATAGGTAATAATTGCTTTCTTTGGCTGAGCAGCTGAAAGACTTTCATTTGTAACAACAAAGATGTGGTCAAGTGTTGTGGAACAGATCGCAAACCTACTATTTTCAAGAACATCAGGATTCGTTTTGAATCTCACAGAGGAGGAATTTCTACTGAAATATGGCAAGCAACAGAAGAAGAATCAATAAAGGCTGTAACCAAACTATGTCAGAAAATCTGGAGAATGACAGGGATCAACTATTTGAAAGAAGTCAATCTGCATGTCAATACTAAAGAAAGAAAACAAACCACATATGATTTTACACACTAGAAAAATAATGCTTGTGATCACGCAATACAATTTAGAGCCCAAGTCACCTTTCACATGGCTTTGGGCCAATCACTCTCTCGCCTAGCCTAACTCACTTGACAGGGTTTTTGTTATGGGTAAAATAGGAGGAAATAGGAATATTAGATGTGCACTGCCTGGAGTTATTTATAAAAATAATAAAGGTGGGATCTAAAAAAAATCTAAAATAAAATTTAAAAATACACGGAAAAGAAAATGTCAGATGTTCAAACTGATTTTAGAGAAATGTTTTTTCAGTGTGCCAGACAGATAAGAAAGCCAAAGAACATAAAAAAGAACTCTGTATGCATTTTCACTGATTATAGAAACAGCTTTGAACATGCTGATCATAAGTTATAAAATGTCCTTAGAAAAACGGGAATCCCAGAACTTTCCATTGTTCTCATACAACATATAGAGGACAGACAATCAAAGTCTGGCTAGCACATAGGAAAACAGACTGACTCCAGACTGGCAAAAAACCTGAAAGATTGTATACGCCTATATACTGAATATGTATTACAGGAAAGTGGAGTGGAAGAAGATGAATATGGTGTTAAACTAGAGAAAGAAACATCTATAATCTATGTTATGCTGATGACACTACTCTAATAGGTAAAACTGCAAATAATCTGCAAGGTCTAGTAATGGTATGAGCACCAGGAAAAACAACAACAGGATAACTGAATGTAAGAGGTCCAATACAATGACAATAGGAATAGCAACCATTCTTAGAACACACAGTGAAAAACTACTGTAGTGAAGAGCTTCTGCTTTTTAGCATTGAATATGAACAGTAAAGGAAATAATAGTCAAGAAACATGCTCCAGACCTAACATTTGGTAGAGATGAAGGCCTCTGAAAACATATTCAGATGTGCCTTTCTACAGGCTTGGTTTTCGTTGTGAAGCTGCACGGAAACAAAAGCTGGACTTTGAAGAAGCAGGATAGAAATATGCTTTTGAATGTAAGTGTTGGAGAAGACTCCTGGGAAGATGGGAAACAAATATGTAGATCACAGAACAAATTAATCCAGAGTTTTCACTTGAGAGGCAATTGACAAGATTCAAATTATCAAATTATAGGTACATTATGCAAAGACCTAGCACTCTTGAGAAATCTATAATGTTCAGAAAAGTGGAAGGATGGAAAAGTTAACAAGGATCAACAGCAAATTGGATGCACTCGCTTAAAGTGGCAATGGGTATGTGGTTAGAAGACATGAATGGTCAGATTGGGGACAAATCACCCTGGAGAAGATTTATGAATCTGAATGATAAAGAGTTATAACGATAATGACACATAATTAATCTAACAATTGATATTCATATGAGATAAACATTATCAGACTGGCCCTTGTAAATTAGTGCAGAAATCTAGAAATCAGAGGATGTATGTTTTTGAATCCTTTTATTATGCCTGCTTCAGACAGGCATAAGATGCTTTCTGCCTGAGTCATGCAGAGAACTAGCCACAGAGATTCTGTTGATCTGAATGGGCCAGAGCAACTACCAAATTTTTTCTGTCATTCCAATGTGGAGTGTTTTGAAACAGCATATCTGGTGCAGATGCTTCTCCAATTCGTGAAAAAGAACCCCTTTTCTAGATAAAAGTGGAAAGGGGAAGTAAATGTTTGCCTGGGGAAACTGCTTATTCCATGTTAAGCCCTTGCCAATTTAGCTAAGTAATGTCAACCTCAACAGAAAACAATTTTCAGTGTTTCTGACAGAGCCCTTACCTGAACAAACTGAATCTGGTATACTTTGCAGTATACCAGTAGTATGTGTGTTCTACCACTATGAAATAAATATGCATGATCAGAAGCATGGAGAAATATGAATGGATTCCAGAAAATAAGGCATCCACTCTCAGGAATGTGATGTGTTCTGTGTTTATTTACTTAAATTTATAACCTACATTGCTTCTCCAACTGCAAATGAATATTAATATTAGGAACTGCTGACTGAAGAAACAGTGGACATATTCCAGAAAAAGCAAATAACAGCTCCAGTGGGGGATACTTAGTTTTGATCTGAGTCCTAGTTTTAGAGAACTTAAAAGTTCAGTAGGTGTTTGGCCACACACATGCAGCAGAGCATTTCCGGGAATATCTATATAAAGCCTTAGTTTAACCAGAGCCTTAGATCTAAAAGTAAAGGAGCTTTCTGATCATTTTTAAACTAGTGGCTGCTATAAACCTCTTTTAAGAGTAGTAGAATATGACTTGACATAAGTATCTTAGGAATCTGTACAGTTTCATAAATGTGTTTGTTCTTTTGCACTAGTGATACTTGTGAAATCTTAGCTGACCATGCAGATGGCCCAAGTACCATCACTCTTAAGTGTCTTTCTCTGTTTCTTTTTCTTCCACTCAACTATACTTGATTCCTGGAGAGTGCCTGGACAAGTCCCTACTGTTTTCTTGGCAAGGGTTTTTAGAAGAGATTTGCCATTGCTGCCATCTTAGGGCTGAGAGAAAGTGACTTCCCCCTGACTCACAGGGGGATAAGAGGAAAGCGGGGAAAATACAATCATTTAAAAGATTCTGTTATTGTAGTCTATTACAATAAAGTTTTAATCTTCTTGTGGGGTACATTTCCTGATCTGGATAACTGTGAAGGTATGGCAATCAAGAAACTGAGAGCAATGAAGCAGAAGGCTTTAGTGTAAGTATAAGAACTCTTCGAATGGAAAAGATTGAACACATAATGGGGCCCTCCTAAGGTGTGACCCGTCAAAACCGCGGTCCACAAAAGCGCGCTCGACGAAAGCGCGCATTTGACGTCATCACAGCGCGACGAAAAAAATTAAAAATTGAAATAAAAATAAAATTAAAGCAAGCCGATTCACATAAAGGTAAGGGTTAGGTTTAGGGTTAGGGTTAGGGTTAGGTTAAGGGTTAGGGTTAGGTTTAGAGCATTAGGATTACGTTTAGCATTAGGTTAAGGGTTAGCGTTAGGTTTAGCGTTAGGTTAAGGGTTAGGTTTAGGGTTAGATTTAGGGTTAGGTTAAGGGTTAGGTTTAGGTTTAGGTTTAGGGTTAGGTTTGGGGGGGTTAGGGTAAGGTTTTCGCTTTATTTTTACATTTATCGATCACAGCGCGATGTTTTCGTCGCACTGTGATGACGTCACGTACGCGCTCTCGTCGAGCGCGATTTTGTCGTCCGCGGTTTTGTGGTGGAACCCTCCTAAGGACCATCTGAAACTTTATACTTTGTGGTAATGGCTACAGTAAAGGGGGTCTTTTCTGCCTCTATTTATATGCACACAATAGGGTAGCAATACTTTTCCATACTCGGTAGCATCCTTTACATTAAGATGTTGAACAAGGGAAGTTAGAACATAGTTAGAGACTTGCTGGGAGAAATTTTCACTTTTCTTTGCAGAAAAAGTCAGTCTAATACACCTCAGTCTGGACTCCAGCTTTGCAGCAGATCATACTGTGAAGATCTGGGAATGGTGTAATGATCATATGGATTCGATTCAGGGTTTAGATATTGATGACATGGACAGTGTATATGGAGGATAGGGTGCTTACTTAAAGGTATCAGGATAAAATATATTATTTGGGTCTTTTCCAATCAAGATTTCATTTGGTCGGTCACCTTGGTAGATGATTCAAACAGAAAGTTACTTGTCCTATACATCTTGCTGACTTTTTTATAACATCCAACACAGTGTCTTTCTGGGCCACATGGTAGAGATTGACTTCTAGAGACAATGGGTTCAAAACTCTCCTATCAAATGAACCCGGAAGGAATATGTTGGAGAATGTTTAATTTTTAGGTTGTTGATCTGTGGTTTCCTACATGGTTCAGTCTTGCTCTTTGTTAGTTAAAATCTTTATGAAAATTCAGAGATATTTGGAGCTTTGGGGTGGAATGTCATCAGTATGCTGATGATATCCAGTTCTACTGATCTTTATCAACCACCTGCATGGAGGAAAAGAGTACCTTTGAACATTGCCTTATCTCAATGAGCTAGTTGGGGAAGAACAAGCTGAAATTAAAATCCTGACAATAGAAGTGCTATTGGAAAGAAGAAAACTGCCTTTGGGAATTGAAGTGAAACTTGTTTGGACAGGGTTTTACTTCCCAATAAAGATGAAGCTCGCAGCTAGGGTATTTCTTGACTCATAGTTATCAATGGACTTTCAGGTGATAGTTCTGGCAAATTCTTTGCACAGCCTTTGTATGTGTCCTAACTTCAATCTTTCCTAATTTGATCAGACTTTGCACCAATTATCTATACCTTGATTTACCTTAACTATTGGAAACTATATGGAACTGACCTAGAAAAGTGTCCAGAAATTGCAACTGTGAAAAAAGATGTACAGTACTGGTACCCCATAATACTTGTCTACTAATAATTTACATTGGCTACTAATTGGTTACTTAGCACAATTTAAACTACTGGTATTAATCTTTAAAGCCTGAAATGGCTTAGGGTTTGGCTGAAGGAACATTTCTCCTGCTATGAACCTGTCCAATTGTTTAGCTTAGTAGGAGAAATGATTTTAAATATGCCTTTGCTGCTAGAAGCTTGGCTACCTGGGCAAGTACCTTGAGAGGTATTTATCCTCCATTTTAAAACTATTTGAAAAAATGGTAAAATACACATTGTCTGCTAAACATTTAACAATAAAGCAATGTTAATCATACAGAATTTGTTTTCCGTTTAATTTTTCTGGGAACTCTTTAAAATTTCAGATCCTTTCTTTGGAATAAATATAATTATTCCTAGGAAACCTATTAAAATCTAAGATTCCTGATGTTTATAATTAGGTTTATTTATTTAGCTTGTATGCCGCCCTACTCCCGAGAGACTCAGGGCAAACTTCACTGATGAGTGCTCTACTCTCAACTGCACAAACAGAACCTGGAAATTCTTGAAGCAATGGGATAGTGCCCCAGGTTTTGAAGGAAATTTATTTCCACTGATAAACTTCACGCAGTTCTAAAACTTTCAACTTTGACTGGAACCAGCAGTTCAAACTTCTGATTTATCACTGCTGAAGAATGCAGCTCTCTGACAAGTATATAAAGTGGAGCCCATCAGAACAGAGGAACAAGTTTAATCTTGACCTGGGGGGCAGAGAAGCTCAGAAGCTCAAAAGAAGAAAATTGTCCAATTCAAACTCTGCCTTTACCAGGTCCTGCAGCAATATTGGGCTTTGTTTACACAGATTTGTTTTTGTGAGGATCAGGAAGACAAAGAATAATAGACTGCTCATAAGAAAATAAAGGACTATCCCATTCCTTTGAGGGCCAGTGATCAAGGACACAATTCTAAGTCAGGAAGAGTTTAATCTGTAAATTATAACCTTCTCAACTTGTTACAGCCAAGAGATACTAGATGGAAAGAAGACAAAAGACAGTTAAATTAAACTGGTATTTTGAATGACATATACAAACTACTTCAAGCAAATCAAGCAAAGCTTTTATGTCAGACTGTTAGAAGTTGAAAGGAATACTAGTATCAGGCAATAATACTGGATCCCACTGCTCAGATCCTCTGATCTTTATTTTCTTAACTAAGCAAACCTATCCATATTGAAATTGTTAGCAGTTAAATTCTTGGCCCAAGGATTTATTTATGTTAATACTGCCCCAGGGATTTATTTATTCACATTTATATTATTTTATTTAATTTATAGATCACCCAACTTCATTCTCAAACACTTTTTCTGAGAATGCCTTGTTAAGAAGTTAACATGAGCAACCAGAAACTTAACATTTCCAAAAAATATTCTCTTTGAGTGTCTAAGTAAAGCCCACACTGGTGTGATTCATTAAATTAAGTAGGCCCATCACTATTAAGGATCTGGTCCACCTTGAATGTTCAGGATGAGAAATGATTAAATGAGCATACAAATCCCAATATAAAACTATAACATGTAACTCTGATGCCATTAATCTTCCCCAAGGCCTTTGGCAACTTATCCTGAGCCTCCCTCGATTGGCTCTCATATACACACCTATACACAAAGATAAAGACAAAATTACCTTTTCTTATTTGCTTAGGCAAAAAAAGACAATCATTCTCCTAAGTAGTATTTATGTCAAAACATTCCAGAAATTTAGGCATTTCAGGTTAAGAGTGATTACAAAAATAACAGAGTCTTATGGCATCTTCAAGACCAATATACATGTTGAATAAACTTTTGCAGAGGAATATAATTTATCAAAACATTAGTTATTATGCTACTCTCAGTTGTATTATGAACATCAAGTGCATAAAATGCACTAATATAAACAACAGCTTGAATGACAAGTTTTTCTTCTACGCTAGTATCTTTTTAATGGATGATCATTTGCCAGCCTTCAGATATGCTGAAACTAAATTCCCAGCTATATAAGCCTAGCAATGTTGGCTGGTTAAGTCAAGAATTTTGGTTCCAACATGACCTGATGGCTGCAAGCTGAGAAAACTGCTTTATGGCCATTAAATCAGAACTGAAAACATTTTTCTTAACAGAAATAGTCACATATGCTCCTACTAATAATCCCATATTTGTGGTTTTGGGTCATGCTGAAAAGCTGGATGAACTGTTGGTTTTAAGACCATGCTAATGTTAACACTAGGAGAAGGAATTGGTGAACCAAACTTTTTCCAGCTGATAGCAGAGACAAACATTTTGCTTTCTGAGGTGTCCCAGAATGGAGGAGTCAGATCCCCAAATGTCTGAGCATGAACACCACCAGTTCATTTCATGAAAATAATCAGGGAGAATATACCCAAGTTGATGTCATACATTCAGAATCAAAGTCTTTTTGAACTTAACATTCACTTCTCCATTTGAATTATGGACAATTTTTTTATGTGCCACAAGAGTGAAAGGAATTAAGTCTCCCTCTCTTCTCAGTTTTAAAATCCACAAAGCTGTGTCCACATACAGGACATAAAACTGGAGCTCTCTATATCAGGACTAATAAATGGCACTCACATGACTTCTATTTCAACAAAAGTCCTTGTTGCCATTGTTCTCAAAGAATCTGGAAGACCAACAGAAAGAGAAGATAAGGGGAAAATGTAGGTGAGGCAGACAAATCTCTTCAATGTAAATTTGGCCCACACTAAAACCAGGAAGAAAAAGCATTAAACAACATTCCTTTTGCTATAACTGCACAGCCTAGAGTTTACTTCAAATTGCTGCTTTGGCCCCAACCCAAATAAATGAAAGACTCCAAATTAGGTGATTTACTAAAATAGCTCAAATGAGGTTGCTATGTGAAATAAGCATTTCAATGATACTTCTAATATTTATTGTGGATGTTTACGCTGTAGCCCCAGAGGGTAAGTGCTCATGGCTTCAGGACTTGTGGGCAGCGTTTAACCTCTTCAGTTTTTACTACAAGGGAATGGGAAAACTGTTCAAAAAATATGAATGATATTAATTGCATTTACTTAGCTTTAATTAATTTTTCCGTTAAAGCAAAGCAAATTAATCATTGGTACTGTCCTCTCTCACTCTTTGGAGGAAGTTCCTTTTGTCTTGTGTTATTTACTTGTTGTAAAATATTTTTAACAATTGGTAAATTGCCCAGATTTGTGTGGCATGTAAATTTTAATAATGTAATAAATAAAATAATAAATATAACACTAATAAAAAAAGAAACCATGAACTAGTTAGCAGCAAAAGGAAATGCAACCAACTGTCCACAAATAAGGGACAATATGACAAAATAGCAACAATGGTGCATTGAAGATCTGCAGGAAATATAAATTGCCTGCAAGCAGGAACAAGTGGAACCACAAAATAGATAAAGTCTTTCTTTCATAAAGAAAATGAAGAAACTAAAGTGGTTTGTGACTTTAGAATTCATACAGACAAGCACCTGCCACATACTCCAGACTTAATAACTGAGAATAAAAAAATACAAAAAGTCTGGGTAGTGGCCATGGCAATATCTGAATACAGCAAAAGAATATAAGAAAGTCACAAAATATAAAGTCAGCAAATACAGCAGAAACAGAATGGCTGTGGTAAAAGAAAGCAAAGGAAGTACCAATAGTAATTAGCGCTTTGGATGCAAACCTGGACATTGCTTGACAAATCCACCATCAGTTAATTGCAAAAGGCAGCTTTAATGGAACAGCTTACATCATGCGACCATACCTTTAATACCATCAAACATCAACATCTGACTAGTATCCAAGGTCCTTGGAAAGACTCAATAGGTGGATTAAAATGCCAAATCCAGCCTAAACATGTGGCTGACTGTGTAACTATCATAATACAAGTAGTCCTCGACTTACAACCACAGTTGACCCCAAAATTTCTGTTGTTAAGTGAAACATTTGTTGAGTTTTACCCCATTTTATGACCTTTCTTGCCACAGTTAATCAATCATTATAGTTGTTAAGTGAGTAACACAATTGTTAAGTGAATCTGGCTTCCTCACTGACTTCGCTTGTCAAAAGATCGCAAAGAATGATTACATGACCCCAGGACACTGCAACCATAGTAAATATGAGCAAGTTGTCAAGAGTCTGAATTTTGATCACATGACCATGGAGATGCTTTAACATTCGTAAGTGTGTAAAATGTCACCTTTTTTTAACTGTCATTGTAATTTCGAATGGTCACTACATGAACTGTTGTTAGTCGAGGACAACCTGTAATGCATTCTTCATAAATTAAAAATAGAAATGTTGAGCCCCCACCCGAAATGTATTACTTCATTATTAGATTTGAAAATTTAAACAAGAACAATAATTACATTACAATTAAAATATTCTAGAATTAAAAGATCTGGAGATAGTTCCACTAGATTCTATGACAATAAACCCTAGTAACCTCTATATTGGATTACGGTACATGGGGCTGCCCTTGAAGATTATTCAGAAACTTCAGCTGCTGCAGAGTGTGATGGTACAGCCAGTCAAAAGGGCCTGCTTTTCAGCATATGTGATATCAATACTCTATGAGCTGCATTGGCTACTGGTGTGTATCTGAGTGCAATTTAAGGTGCTGATGGTTGCCTTTAAAGACCTTCATGGTTTGGGATTAGGTTACGAGATCATCTCTCACCTGTTATTTCTCCTTTCCCCATTCAGACCAATAGGAAGGTCATACTCTGGATGCAATCTGCTAAGACGTCTTGGATGGTAGGGCATTTTTTGTCATGGCACCCATCTTCTGCAATATTATCACTCTGGAGAACAGATTGGTCCCATCTCTGTTGGCCTTTCAAAGGGTCCTGAGAATATTGTTCTGTGCTTGAGCCGAAGTGTGCCCAGGTCTCAGAGCTCAGGTCTTGTTTATCCTCAATACTCCATCATCACTTACATATTTTTTTCCAGATGCTATTTTATGTTTCTTATATATGCTTTTTATTACTTTTAATATTGTCCTCTGTCTAAAGTCATGTATTTAAGATGGGCAGCTATCTAAATCTATTACATAAAGTAATTAAAAAGATAATTTTTGGCTGTAGCAGTGTTATAAGTACTCTTGATTTTATTGCAGCTAGTTTCTGAGCACAGAATGATACCTTCTTGAGAATAACCTGTACTGAGTTTACCAGGCTATTATTGAAGAGGTTGCTATTTGGAAACTTGCTAACTTGCTAAATATTAAAACAGGACTACTTGGAAGAATGAGCTGGAGTTAACTTGAAGACTACTTAAAAGGAAAGTGAGTACCAGAATTTAACAACCAGAACTAGAATTTGGGGATTAAAAAAATAAATAAAACATAGAATAATTTAATATCTATATCAATATCTAATCTATATCTATAGTCTGTCTGTCTGCCTGCCTGCCTGCCTGCCTGCCTGCCTGCCTGCCTGCCTGCCTGCCTGCCTGCCTGCCTGCCTACCTAACTAACTAACTAACTAACTAACTAACTAACTAACTAACTAACTAACTAACTACCCACCTTGTTTCCCTGAAAATAAGACCTCACCAGATAATACGTCCAATCAGGCTTTTGAGCACATGTGATAAAATAAGTCCTCCCCCGAAAATAAGCCCTCCCCAAAAATACTGCAACACAGCAGCAGCCATGAGGTGACCACACTCGCTGTCTCATGCACCTCAAAAATAATAAGATCTCCTCGAAAATAAGGCCAAGTGCTTATTTTGAGGGTCAAAAGAAAATAAGACCCTGTCTTATTTTGGGGAAAACATGGTATCTATCAAAATGATTTGAGTGAAATAAGGATAGCCGCAAGAATGCAGGAATCAAACTATCAAGCAAAGGTACAGTACTGCCTACTGCTTTCTCGACCCCACCTTTTCTCAGTTTTTGTATGGTTGCCATTGTACATGAATACAATTATGAAATACAGTTCCCTACAACACACGGGCGCGCGCACACACACACACACACACACACACACACACACACAGACTGAGAAAAGGTGGGGTTGAAAATGAGTAGGTAGTACTGTACCTTTGCCTGATACTTTGATTCTTGCATTCTTGTAGCAATCCATATTTCAACCAAATCATTTTCTAAAGAGAAAAAGCTTATTATTTTCACCCACTTTCACCCTCATAAAGTCTGACTAACCAATTTGATGTGTAATACATATATATCACTAGGCTGCTAAAAAATTTTATCTAGGTTGATAAGAAAATTTATTTTCCTTTCAGATTTGTAGGATTGCTAGTTTAATTTGAAGGCATCTTTTGTTTATTATTAGGTTAATTTTGCCAAAGAAAGAAAATTGTTGTCTTAGAAAATCATGTGCATAATTTAAAAAAAATATTTGGGGTGGTGGTCAATTATTAAGTTGACACATTTATTTTGCAAAGCACATGCATACATTCACAACTCTATGATCCATGATGCTAACCTAAAGCTGATATGATTAAGGATACCATTTCATCTATGTTGTTCTTTTGTCAAATTATGTACATTTTATACACATTTGTTTAACAATGTCATTGTTACAATGTCAATACTTGCTTCTCTTCCCACTGCTTTCTTTGATTTTTTTCCTATAACATAGATGATTCTAAATGTGGATGAAGCACTGACACAAAGATGTCAAAATGGTTTTCTAGAATACATCCATCCATCTTTTTTTTTTTAGAGCATGAATTATATCACATTATAAATTGTTTTTCATTGAACATGTCAGAATACAAATATCGCATCCAGGGAATGGAAACTAGGTGCATACTACTGCAGCTTTGCTTGGATATCAGCCAGGATACATACAGAGAGAAGAGGTATACATTTCATGACTGGCTTGTTGAAAGCAGCTTCTCCTACAGTATTTTAACTATAATTTGGGCCTTTAACAGAACAGATCCATGGAGAAACTCCACAGCTCATAAAACTGCTAAATCATTTTAGTTTAAAAATTATATAGACATTTATGTTTATGTACTTTAACATGATTGTTTTGTTCCAATGGTAACTTGCCATTAAATATCTGCACACCACAAATGAAACTTTCTGAATAATATTGCGATCATTGCAAAATATTTTTTAATCTAAGACTATTTAGAAAAAAAATATTCTCATTTTTTATTTTGCTAAAAGAAGCATGCCTTTGTCTACACCCAACCTATTCCTAATTTAAAAAAAAAACAAATTAAGAAAATTGCAGTATTTTTTTCCTAGGGTACGTTTTTCTACAAGAAGAGAACAAGAGAAAAGCTCAATACAACAGAAGCAAATATTTCCAGATGCATCACTCCTGAATTGGATACATATTCCAGAAATATGAGAAAAGACCATTTTATGTCAGAAGGGGATAGGCAGCATACATAACATTTTGGATTATTAAAAAAATATTAAAGCCATCCATGCGAGACAACTAATGTGCTACACCGCTGCTAGTGAAAAATTCTGCTGTCTGAAGGACCTAAACGAAGATGGTTAAGTTTCTTAGACCACACATTCTTATAAAATACAACTTGCCCAATCTAGGCTGAAGATGTCCTTAATAATATAAAATTAGCACGAGCAGAAGAAAGACTGGTAAATGTTTTTTACATTTTTCCTGTACAACATACACTATCCACAAACTGTCTACCTGCCTTTCAAACCTTCACAGCAATAGCAAGGAATTGCACTGAAATTTCACAATTTTTTCACAGCAATGAAAGGAATACTTGGCCCGCAGCCTACTAAACAATCCCGTCCAAACATAAATAAGGAAAGGTGTGTGTGTGCATGTGTTTCTTGAATATGTTGCTTCAGAGGGACTTACATAGTCACAGAAGACTGAAGAAGGAAAAACGGAATTCGAGGGTTCAAACTGCTTTATCATGATTTGCCTTCACTGGCCCCATCTCCTTCCAGACTGCTGTTGTACATCTGCACCCAGGCACATAGGAATGTACATTTATACCCAGAAATTAGGGGGGGGGAGTAGCATTTCATTCCAAGCCAAATAATCAGTACGTTATTCTATTCACCTTCACCAAAATACCCCACAAAAGGAGCAGGAGTAGATACTGCAGAATCTTCCTCATACAGTATGCAGAGAAAACACCAGCGCAAAGGGTAGTTGAGGTTGCCAGCTTTTCTTTTGATTTCTCTAGCACAGCAGTCTCTCTTAGTCAGACAAAAGCCCCACAAATGGTACTTGTAATCAAGATTTGAAAAGACTAGAACAGTACAATTTCTTTACAAAAGAGGATTTTGAAAAAAGAGAGTTCATCGAAAGTGACCCAACCCATTCCGTTTCATGAGAAAAAATTGGCCTGTCATTAAATGGAGGGAAATAGAGAAAAAATTCCAATGCTTCGTATTCTAGAATGTCTTTTTAAAAATCTGTACTGAAAAAAAAAACAAATATTTTAAAAATATGATTTGGTCTGTTTTACTCTAAATTTGCTATATTTTAGGAAGAATTGTTTATTTCTAAATTTAATCTGGATGTAAAATATTTGCTATTATTTTGTTTTATAACCAATATAAAATGTTCTTCACTAAAAGAGCATTTAAAATTATTTTTATACATTCTGTAAACTATAAATACATATTTTTTTTCTGTTCTACTTATTTTTAATTTAAAAAATAGTCTATTTCCACTGCTATCGTGTTCCAGTTCAAGGCCCAAGAAAGTAAGAAGGCAATGATTAAGGCAGAGAAACGGGGAATGAAAATAGGGAACTCCAAAAATAAAGAGAAAAGGAAAGGAAAGAATAATAAAAATCTAAGGTTTATAAAATGGATACAAAAGATATCATCCAAGTCCTGACAATCACAGCTCAGCATAATTGAAACACCTACACTCTTGTGCCTCAAAATTACAAGTTGACTTTTTCAATAGATCTAAGAATGCCAAATATTCTTGCAAATATTTTACCTATACTTGAATTGAGTCTCTTAAGTTTGCCAGTGATTTTCAGGGTTCTGTCCAGCTTCATTTTAAGAAATGCTGGAACGTTTACGAAACTGATACAAGACAGCTGACTCCAATCAAAAGTCAACTTGATTTTTTTCCTCAATATGTAATGCACAGCTGCATGAATTGCATAAAAAGGAGGTTCAGGGCATACATACATTTTTTAGGTACCAAAATCCTAGAATAAATAAGCAACAGTCCGTTTTGTCCCTCTTTTGCTTCAGCTGCTTAAGCAGATACTTTGATTTAATAGCAGGTTTAAACAAACCCAGCTTTGGGAATGATGAAAGAGTCCTTTTCTTCCGCATATTTAGAGACATATTGTTTATCAGATGCCAACTGCACCTTTATACAAATACTTCTGCCAGGATCAAAGTGTACCAGCTTAGTCTTTCAGCAAGGTTGCAAAGCAGGTGAAAACGTCTATGCCTTCTCATACTACGAAGCCTCTACATCATATACAGACACACATGGGGGAGTAAAAGATTGCTCATTGAAATAAAAGTGATGCTGATTCCCATCCAGAGAGGGTGGGGGGGGTGGGGCGGGGGTGGAGAAAGAGGCATATGCACATTTAATCCAAAGAGCACAAAAGCAGAAGGCAATGAAAGTAAGTTGTGTAGCACTCACCTAGAATCATAGCGATGGAGCTGGCGTCTCTCCAGAGCTGGCTACTTCTTCGTATTTGCCCAAACACTGGTGAGTGCAAAAGAGCTCTTGCCTCTTTGAAAGCTCTGCGCTGTGCTACAGCCAGCCTGTACTACACCACCGGCCACTACCTCCCCCTTAAGCTGATACACTTACACCTCAATTAAAAGCTTAACGCTCCACTGATCAATGCCCTGAAGGAGGTAACAGCAACCATGCTTCCCCAGTCACTGGCCCAAGCAGGACAGATGGAAAAATTAGCCTCCGTAACTGCTCTCAGCAGAGGTCCATGCAAACAATGATGAGGAATTAACATCGAAATTGGATGGCAAAAAAGGAGGGGGGTTGGAAAGAGGCAGAGGGAGAAAGAGGAGACCACCCGTTTTGCTTTTCAAAAGCTAAAGAACACATAATCCCACTAAAACAAACCCTGGCTAACTGCTTCCATGAGCAAATAAACTTTCAGCTGACAGCCTCACTCCCACCCCTACCCACCAAAAATATCTCACATGACCTTGTTATTATTTAACATTCCCAGGCACCTTTCTATTTGAACATCTAACTGGATGCTGACTAGTCCCTCTTGATGCTTTTTTCCATCGCTCACCTCAACTGTAAGTTGTATCCTTAATTACTGAGGATTATGAAGCAATGGATTTCATGACCAATGCAAAGCAGTGCTTTTGATTCACTGGTCCAAATGTTATGGGATAGCCAGCGTAATATTTCTTTTGAGCCATGGGGTTGATAAGAGGCTGTGGGCAGGCAACACAATCTGAAACCTACCAACCTCCAAATGGGATATTGGGAATGGGAAAACTAACCCACAAGGCTGGTCTAAGAATGAATGAATGAGAGAAAGGACAAAAGGAATTTTGCACATTCAAAATCCTACAATAGGATACAACTAAGGAATTTAGTCCTCTTCTGATCACACACTTGATTTCTTAAAATAACTAACAAAGATTTCTCCAACCTTGTAGCTTCTGGACAGGGAACTGGAACTGGAATCCAAATTCTCCAGTTAATCAAATCAAATCATGTTGGAACTTGACGTAGGGGGCAACATTGTTGGATTTCAATTAAGACAAGCCTCAAGGTCAGAGAGGAAGTCTTATTCCAGTCTCATCTTTGTTAATTTAATGGGGCAGATAGATTCCTTAACTCAGCTACTGTATTTTATTCTCATTCTAGTAATGGCCCCAAATCCACTTTCATTTTAATGGTTCTTTGGGTAAAAATCTGCTGAGAATTTTCTTAGCAAGTTCAGCCTACCTTAAGATTTTCTCTGCAGAGGTTGCACTGAGATGCTTTACAAGCCCTAATACAAAGTCACAGTTTCTTCTTATGGCCACAGAATTCCTGAGATGGGCAATTTTAGCAGACTTAGCAATTTCCCCATTCATTTTTTGATCTCTTTGCTTGGAAACTATCACTATTGTACTTACATTTCTACAGGCCAGGTTTCTGTTAAAGCTGAACAGCAATGAAATACATATTCAGGACAACAGCCCAGTATTATATTTGGCCTGACCACCACTAGGTAGCCTCTGGCCTCTAGTGGCTATTTACAGACCAGACACAGCAGCCTGCAATACAGATAGACCTTGACTTATAACTATTTGTTTAGTGACCGTTTGAAGTTACAACTGCATTGAAAAAAGTGACATGACTATTTTTCATATTTATGAACATTGCAGCATCCCCATGATCACGTGATCAAAATTTGGATGCTTGACAACTGGTTCATATTTGTGATGGTTGCAGCATCCTGGAGGTCATCTGATACCTTTTGCAACCTTCTGACAAGCAAAGTCAATGGGAAAGCCAGATTCACTTAATAACAGTGCTACTAAGTCAACAACTGCAATAGTTTACTTAACCACTGTGGCAAAACTCATGTAACAACTGTCTAGCTTAGCAAATGGAAATTTGGGGCTCAATTGTGGCCATAAATTGATGGCTACCTATAAAAGTCTTGCAACAAAGCTTAATCAAGTAGATATTCAGGACTGCATTAAGACATTAGAGAGTTCACACCGTTTATTAAGTGATAAGGTGTTGCTCTAAAACATTTTCTCAAATAATCTATTTTCTTTGCTGCTCAAAAATGTTTGCCACTTGCCATGTTCCTCTTCAAATGTATCCAATCTCTTGGTAGACCGTCTGAAGGAAATCCATCTGGAGGTTAGTTGATTTATCTAAAATACTGTTTCTCCTACCACTTAGGCCTGTCACAATCACCAGTTTATCCACTTTCCCTGAACAATTCTGGAGGGTGTCAAAAGGAAAAAGGATGAGTCAAAATATTAAAAGCCAAATTAGTAAAGCCAAAAGAAAGACCTCTCTGGCTTTTTCCTAGTAGAAATTATAGGAGGAATTATATGCCTATGGTACCAGGTTCCTTTTCATTTTAGGTTTTTCTCTAGATCAGTGGTGGCTAATCTTTTTGGCATTGAGCGCCAAAACAGGTGTGTGTGTGTGTTTGTGTGTGTGTGTGTGTGTGTGTGCGCGCGCACCAGAGCACTGAAACCTGGAAGAGATCAGCTGTCCGGTGCGCATGTATGTGGTGGCCAGCTGTACTTCTAGGTTCCATTGTGTGTATGCACACCAGCCAAATGGTCCGGTACACTCTCTTCTGAGTTCCATGAATGCGCACCATCGCTAGTGCACTTCTGGGTTCCGTCATGCACATGCGCGCATGGGCATGACAGAATCCAGGAGAGTGGCTGGCCACGCGCACATACATGTGATAGAACCCGGAAGTGCAGCTGGCGATGGCGCGCATGCCCACAGATAGGGTTCTGTGCAGTACCTTTGCCACACGTGCCATAGGTTTGGCATCACAGCTCTAGATCAACGTTTCTCAACCAAGCTTTAAGTTGTCTTGATGTCAACTCTCAGAATTCCTCAGCTGGCTATGCTGCCTTGAATCTTGAATCTGTCTCTATAAGTGGAGAATTCAAAGTCAGAATAAAGACTCTGGTTTTCTATGGAGGGAATAACACATAAAGACAGTGATGGGTTTGAAATCCCGTTCCAACTGGTACAGTTAGAACGGGTCTGGCGGCATCCTCATGGATGCGCGCAGCATGTGCGCACACGTGTGCAGTGCCTCGTGATGCTCCGTGATGCTCTAGGTGCTCCATGGAGCGTCATGCAGGTGCTGTATGTACCATGCGCATGCGCGGAAGCGCAGAAGCCTTAAAACATAGGTAAGGAGCTCAGGCGGGCGGGTGGACCTTCCGGAGCACTGTACCGGAACAGTATCTGGTGCTCCGTGCTGGCTCCGGTACGCCTGCAACCCACAGTTTTGTCTATTTATCCCCTTCCCCTGTTTTTTGTAAGCTGCCCGGAGTCCTTCGGGAGTGGGCGGCATACAAGACCAATAAACTGAACTGAACTGAACTGAAGAGAGCAAATATTTCTTCTTAAGAAGTCTAAGGAGTCACTATATCTCTTTTAAAAATAGAGGTGGACTTATTTTAAAAGGTATGCTGTTATTATTAATAAAGGCAAATAAAGAGGTAAGCCCACTGATTTTGTCATTTGCTCTATATCTAACTTGAAAATCATATCTGCACACTTACATCTTAAATATCACCCATGGAATCTCTATTAGACTGAATTACTTGGTATTTGAAAAACTTAACTGCTTTGAAGAAAAACACATCAATTGTAGATGATGCCGGTATGTGACACAAGGACATCACAGAAAAAAATGCGTTTGTAATTAAACAAAAAGGCTTCTTCTAAAAAATAACCTGCATTTCAGACACTCATGGTTTTTAGAGGTACTTCTCTGTTATAAATAACACACGTACTATATGTAGCTTTCTGAATAGTACAGTAGAAAATTATAAATGAATAAAATATTTTTAGATTGCAATTGTATGGTCATGATTTATCGTAAATACTGATCAAGACACAAGGCATACCTCAAGATAAATGCATATTGATTATATTGTATAGTAGTTAACTTAGAACAACCAAACTACACAGCCACTCCTGCTGAATTTACTTCTCTATGGAGATCTATTGTGCCAAATGCTTAGCAATTTTGTAGGGCCCAAATGGAAAAGAAAGTGTGTGAAGAGATTTCCAAAATCCAACAGTTTGAGTGTTAGCCGATGCAAGTCCTCTGAATGGCAAAGCAGTATCAGAACAAAACAAAAAGCAAACAGACATTGCTCTCACTTTTGTTTGTGTGTCTGTGTTCATTTTACTTATATATAAAAAGGAAGGATAATGACGTTTGCTTAAGCTTAAAACCTGTCTCCTCCCTACTCTTAGACTGGGGGAAGGGAAATGGATTTTTTTAAAATAGAAGCATTCACTTCTCTTATCAGATAAAACTATTGGGCCAGCCAACTCCCCTTCTCTTAATTACATACCTGCCCAGCCAGGTAACGGATGTGGAGCAGGTTGATGAAAGGCAAACATTCCTTAGTTATGAATGAAAAGCTTGTACAACTAAAACCAAGATAACATGAAAGACAGTTGAGCCACTCATCATCTCTACATTTTGTCTGTTTCAAACTTTCCCAACCTGGCAGCCTCTAGATTTCTTTGATAACACTGCTATCACCCCAGTTAATACAACAAAAAAGCTGCTGGCTGAGAATGATGGAAATTGTAATCTAACACATCTAGGAGAACCAAATAATAATAATAATCTGTCTGCATCTGGTGGAAGTACCACATTGAGGAAGGATAATCTGTAAAACTAGGTACATGGATTTCTCCCCAGAAAAAGGTACCTTACGCCCCAGAAAAAGGGGCTATTTATTACCTTAACATAACAAACTGAAATTCAGTTACTGTGAATAATCATTTTGCTTACCTAGATACCTCTTTAATTTCTTTTGCCTCTACTGTAAATTTCTCTCCCTATCAATATAGATCTGTTCAAATTTAAAGTTAACAGATATGAGAAGAGGGCACAAAGTTTATTCCATAGCGTAAAGAGGTTTTAAAAGTTTCTTCTCAAAACAGTGTCTTTTAATCTTATTAATGCCCTTTTTGCAATATGTTAGAAGCAATATAAAATGGAGGTTCCACTCTTATGATGTTGATCAATCAAATTAAGAAATATTTTCAAACAATAGATGTTTTCTGCTTTGTAGAAGGAAAACTGTGACTCTATTGAATTATTTTTTTAAAAAAAATCAGCATAAATAAGGGAAAAACATAGGGAGGCAATACACAAACACTGGAATGCTAAAGATTGTAAATGATATTATATGGAATTATTAATAGAATTTGATTTCCGTGAAATTAAAATGAAACATGGTAATTGTAGACAAAAGAGCAGGTATGATAACTCCAGAAAGTATTCACAAGAAACTCTCTTTCCATGTATATGAATTACAACTCCTATCACCCACAGCCACCATGATCATCAATTGTGCTCAGCCAGGGGAGGGGAGCAGTTCAGGTGATGGAAATTGTAATACATCTGGTTAGCAAGACTGCTCCATATTAAAACTTAGTAATGTACCGTAATTTCTGTTGTCCTTCCCTTAACAAAATACAATGGATATGTCTGCTTTCTTTCTGTTTGTCTCCTGTCCTCATCAATTTGATTTTATTCCACTGAAGTTAACTAAATATATATTTTTAAAAATTTTCTTCATAATTTGAGTGTCTATCTTTTTAAACAACATTTAAGATATGGGAATATAAATATAAATTACATTATGCTGCACAATGTTCAAGTGATGTCACATAATTCATACTATGATATCTTTTAAAATATAAACAAACCCAAGTTTAATATTTAAATGAATAAAAAAGGATGAAAATTAAAGAACATATTTATAAAATATATTATTTATATTTTTTGTTCAATTTTCCATGGCCATCCATCTCAGTCAATAACAATAACCAAAAACCACATAATTTTTTAAAAATTGCCATAAATTCCTCTGCTCTACCTCTCCAGGGGAAAAAGTCAATTCAAATGTTCATGGAGAAAAGCATCACAAAGCATTGTTAGAAATTAAGAGTAAAATTATCTTTCCACTACTATGCAGTGGTGGGATTCAATTTTTTTTAGAACCTCTTCTATAGGTATGGCCTGCTTTGTGGGAGTGGCTTGCCGGCCGTGTGACTGGGTGGGAATGACTTGGCAGTCATGTGACTGGGTGGGCGTGACCAACTTGTAAAATGTGGTGAAACTCACTTAACAACGCTCTTGCTTAGCAACCAAAATGTTAGCTCAGAAACTCTGGTATTTGAAGCACGCAAGTCTTAAAGCTGTCAAATTACAAAACCCTTGCACCCCTAACCCTTTAGGAAAAAAAACCCAGGGGTGTTCAAACTTGACAGCTTTAAGACTTGTGGACTTCAACTCCCAGAATACCTCCTCCAGTCATGTTGACTCAGGAACTCTGGCATTGAAGTGTGCAAGTTTTAAAGCTGTCAAGTTACAAGACCCTTGCACACCTAACCCTTTAGAAAAAAAACCCCAGGGATGTTGATAGCTTTAAGACTTTAAGGTTTAGATAGGATTTAGAGGTGGGCGGGGTGATTGGTGGGCCAGCCAATCAGTGAGTGGTGGGTGGGGCAAGCGTGGTGCGGACGGGCGGGGGAGAGAACTGGAATCGGTTCTAAACAGTAGATTTGTGGAACCTCTTCTATAAAAGAGGTTAGAAATGGCAGGAACCCACCTCTGCTACTATGTAATAAATTTTTGAACTCATTATGTTTCAAGCACGTGTTTATCTTTAAGTTTGGATATATTTGTGAAAAGGAATGTGACCATTTTGTAGTCCAGTGTTGTCTGCTCTATCCTTATGGGTTGCTCCACTTTGCATGGCAAAAGTCTGCTGATGAGACCTCCATTTTGCAGAGCAAGTTGCTTTAGAAATGATACATGTTAATGAAAAGCTATTAATTTAAAAATGTAAAAAGTAAAACACCTACAGATATGACTGTGCAAGCACTAGGGTAACAGCCTGCTACTACAACATAGAAATGGATAGCAAGTAATAATGCAATCCAGGTTAATAGCCACGGAAACCAATCCATTCACAATCAACCTCTGGAAAAAATATCTCTATAGCTTACTAAGAACCAAGTGTAGATGCTGCCTTCATAACCACAGCAGAGATAAACGGTTCTGATCTAAGTATGCGTAATTAGCACTCATTATAATCACACTAGTCCTTAACAGGTATCAAGGGTCAGTTAAGCAAGGGGCTTTTTAATCCATTGCATTTCAATAGTATCTGCTCTGCTGAACAGGTTGGCATGGAAACCGCTCAGGATGATAACCAATTTCCATTCCATTAGCTAGACAAGGGTTTGTTTGCTCCCTCAACGCACTTCTCTATGGTCCGCAGATTCTTAATAGATTTCCAAGCATGCTTGCTTTACGTTTTTCAAATAAATGGTTCTAGTCCTCATGATTATTGGAATATAGATTTGAAAAGGCATATACAATATAATTTGTACCAATGAGGGGTTTCATGAAAACTAAACCCAACAATTAGAGGCATCTTCAACTCAGATTGTATTTTAGTGTTCTGGTTTATTAAATTGACAGTAAAATTCTGAAGCCTTGGTGGCTTATCACAATTGATTTCTATGACTTCCAAAACTGGCCCTATCCTTTTTTGAAGCCAGCCAAAATAATTGTTAACACCACATCTTATTGTGAACACAACTGGCTAGATTCACATAACACAGAGAGACACATATAATAGTTTACAAAAAAACTGTAGCTAGCTCCATAAACTAACTAAGTCAAATATACCTCACTATGGCTTGTCAGAGGATATAGATTCTTATACAAGCTGCCTAACTGTTAGCAATGTATAAGTATCACCATGATGTCACCTTAATTTTTTCCCTCTAATGCTTGTGTGACACATTGGCTGATGTGAAACCTTGCATATTTCCATGATATGGCTCTAAAAATTGGGCTGTAATTGCCATCCAGGTTTTGTGTTGTTTTTAATGTAATTTCTTCTAGACCATTTATTTCTATGTAGTAAGTGTATCTGTGAAATACCCAGAGTAAATCTGTAAGTGAGATGGATAATACCTAAATTTGATAAATAAATAAATGTTTTTTTTTCCTATCACCAAATACTACAGTGATTTTTTTTCTTTATATCCACCCAGAAAAACTGAACAATATCACAGTATATCTAATCACTTCACTCCATTCTAGGGACTCCATGAGGAGATGTCATTTACTCATATTGTAATTTTAGTAGGCTGCAGTATATGCCTGGTTTTGGAAGCTACACAAACTTGCTTAGATACTTGGAGAGTAGATCACCAGAGCATTCCCAGGCAATAGACTAGATTGAGAAACTGAAAAACATTCCAGACTGGGACAACAGCGATTAGTTTTTGCAACACTTCCAAGAAAGTTCATGATTATGCCCTTCTAGTCAGCAAGATTTTAAGGCTATCGTTACTTTTGCAGTTCTTTGAATAATCATCTGTGAATGCACATATACACATTCTAATTTTTAATCTGTTTGGTACATTCAAAAGCAACCATTTTTGCAAGGAAACTTTTCTTACCTTCTATCTATCAGCTCCAAGGATCAATATAGTAATCAAAAACAAGGCATTCTTGAATCTGAGTGGGAATGATGTATAAGTTATGTATTAGTATCCACCTCTTCATGGTGATCTCTGTGATTCACATATGTACATAGTGGTACATAGCAGACTAATGCTTGAGTTACCAACAGACAGAAAGATACTGAGGAACATGCCTCTCTGCCAAAAGTTGGATCTTGTAAATCTGAAGATCCATTTGATAATTCCTAATAGATATGGGTAGTTGATATCAGATGGAAGATAAGCAATGACGTGCATATCAGAAAGACTACTGAAAAGACTAATTTCTCTCCTCAAGTTATTTTCAAAAACCACTGCAAAGGGATGCTTGACTAAGTTATAACAATATGATAGCAAATATGATCTAATTTAACAAAACATTAAGGAAGAGTTCAAATATCTTTCTTTGGGCAAGATAACTAAAGAAATAATGCTCCTTTGTATGTTGTATGCTGAAGTATCATTGCAGGGAAGTGGTAAAATCCCGCTCCCCAAGATAGAAAAAATCAGTGGTGGGTTCCGAATCCCATTGCAACCAGTATGGTGCAACTGGGCCAGGTGTCTATCACCTGAACGCAAGCAGCACACGAGCGCATGTGTGCAGTGCATGCATACGTACTTACTGCCTGCGATGCTCTGCAACACTCCACAAAGCCTGTGCAACACTTCAGCTGCTTGGTGGAGTGTTGCACAGGCGCCGTATGCTCCGTGAGCATAAGCCCTGAACAGCTCAAATACATGTAAGGAGCGCGGGCAGGCGGGCCCACCTGAGCACTGGACCGGAACGGTACCTACTGCTCTCAGCAGGCACCGGTACGCCCATGCCAGGGCATACCGACTGTATCCCACCACTGGTACAAATGAAACTCAGCTATAGCTTTGGAGAGACAGAAATCTCTTAACTGTGAAATATATAAACATGTGAACATAATATAAACAGAAGGCACAAAGATTACTGAAGTGCTGTGCTGACATGATATCTGTTAAAACCTGTTAAAACCTGTTTGCTTCATGGCTAAGTAAGCAGGAAGATAGAGAACACAGGAAGAAGCTCAAAAGCCTTGGAACCAAAATGATTAATAGCAGAGAGAAATTCCAAGCCTGGGACACAGGATGGAAATGAGTTTAAGAACTTTTTTCTAAACCATTTCACAACTGGGTGAGAAAGGAAATAGAACATCTACAGATGGCACCTTCCACCATCGAGAATTGCAAAAATGTTCCTGGAGTGTTCACTTATCTGCTGGAAATGCATCAAACAACATGGAACATACTATCATATCAGGGGTGGGTTTCCACTGGTTCGCGGCGGTCCCTGCGAACCGGTTGGTCGCCGAACCCGGAAGTAAGTAACTTCTGGGAACGGCAAAGGGCGCGCCCGCCCGCGGTCCTTACCCAGTTTTGACAAGTTTTGCGCTTCCACGCATGCGCAGGACGCATACAGCGCCTGCGCGATTGTCCAGGAGCAGCTGGAGCGTCGCGCAGACGCTAGTACGCATGCGTGCACCGCGCGCGTGCACGAGGACGCTGCCGGCCCCGTTCCAACTGAACCGGTTGGAACGGGGCGAGAAACCCACCCCTGTATCATATGTGGTGACGTGCACAGCTGTGAAAAAATATTGGAAAAAAATAAAAGATTGGCTAGAGGAGATTATTACACATCAAATTGCACTAAAACCGACCTTATTTTTGTTAGGGATTATAAAATGAAATTATGAAAAAAAATAGATACTTAATTTTACACATTGTTACAGCAGTGAGCATTATATTCACACAAACTGGAAAAATAATTACATACCAACAGAAGAAAATGTAATTAAAAAAATATTGGAATGTGCACAGATGGATAGACTCACTAAAGAACTAAAAGAAAAAGACGAATCTGAATACTACTCCATATGGGATTTATTGTACAATTGGCTAAAGGAAAGGAGGGGAAAAGCAGGAAAGCAAAAAAGAAAGGAAGAAAGATCAACAAAACAATAGACAACTACAAAACCAGAAAAGGATTAGAAGACTGAAATATGAGATAGACTATAGTAAATAAATATCACATAAAATGACATAAATGTAGTAAAAACTGTTACACATAGAATATCTAGAATATTACATATAGAATGGAAAATGTATGAAATAATGTAAATGCACAAATATATAGTCATAGTTAAAAATATTTAATATATTATATACTTTACAAAATGACATGAATGTAGTAAAAACTGCTATACATAGAACATATAGAATATTATATATAGAATGAAAAAAATGTATGAAACAATGTAAATGCACAAATATATAAAGTCATAGTTAAAAAAGATATATTGATATAGATAAAACAGACACAAGAGATAAGTAAAAAATGTAATGTGTTGCTAAGATGTGAAGTTTGTACAAACAAAATAAAATTTATTAAAAATTAAAAAAGGAGTCCAGATAGAAAATTCAGAAGAGATTCTTCTAAAGATGCTGTCAATCTCTAATTCTCCTGTACGCTCTCTTTTGGAAGTTGAGCTAAATCTCCATCATTTTGCTTTTCAAAAAAGAGTAAGACTTCCTTTTTTAGGAAAGCCATTTCAGATTGAATGAATGAAGAATTACGTAAATAGCCTTTGTGAGCAAATTGACTGTTATTTATTGTAAGTCACCTTGATTAGCAATGTATATTGCCCAGGATGTTGCCAATGTGTATTTCCAAGATGATGATGATGATGGTGATGATCATTATCATCATCATCAAGGCTTGTTTATGGCATAGAAAACCTTATTTTTGTGTTACATATTAACAGTGTTGGTGAGTATTTATGGGTATTCTTTTATCTAGCCTTACCAAGTCAGGTATCTAAGAAACCTCTAGTGTGTTCTAATCAGAGGGACTAATACCTGAACAGAGGACTCACTATTGTTGCCAGATTATAAGCATGACAATATTGCTGCTATGGGAGAATAGTTGTCTGAAATCACCCAATATCTGGATTCATAAATCATGATAAACTATAATGTGGTTCCATTTCCTGTTGTATATACTGATTTGGTGTATCATGAGAATCCAGCCTTTTCTAAACTATAGCTTATAATTTACCACGATACATGGCTTACCATGACATAGTAACCGGAGCAATTGTAGCTTTGTCAACAAACCATAACTAAGCAAGCCAAGCAATAGGTCAACAGCAAAAATAGGTTTTGAATAGTCCTATCATTCACAGATCAGTTTTGTAGTTGCTGTGTTAAGAAGAGATGTTTTGAGGAGATTTTTTAAATTAACATGAATAGTTTTTTGATCGTGAATTCTTTCTTTCTATGGCTGTTCTGGAAAATTGCAGCTGGAATCTCTGCTTCAGGCAGAACCTCATCATCTTTTTCATTATGGTCTCCATCTTTCACACATGGGGTCTGCACCTGCATATTTCCTTATTTAGAATGTTCCAGAAAGTCATTTGTCATGCCTCATTGAAGTCAATTTTTGTCGGTATCGTTAGATCCTTGCCAAACAGGATCACCATAACCAATTGTCACTATTTTGAATGTTTCTTGGAGAATAAGTTCTCACTGCAACAGACTCTAGTTAAAATAGCCTTCCAAGTGTTCTTCCATCTTGGTGTTTGGTTCCATCTGTGAATAGCCAGCTCAGTCAAATTTAAATTGTTGGGAAAGCACAGCTCAGTTTGTAGCACGAACAACTGAGAATTAAGCTCTTATGCTATTAGCTTTCTAGCCAGACTGTTTGGTACTTAACCTAGGGGTGGGATAGGCAACTGTCTCATGTTCAATGGCATTTGATCAAGCTTATAAACAAAAGAAAAAACCCTTCTAAACACATTAACTAGAAACCCAGGAAAAAGACCTCCCATTCCTACCATTGTAAAAACACTACAAACATTATTCTTGTACAGACGTGTCTCATTTGAGACATTCAGACTCCCACACCAGATGCTATGTAAATTGAGCCAGACTTCCATGTTGTGATATGTGTATTATCCTATGCCTTCTCTTCAATGATTAAGAGTTTATATAACTTAAACAATAATACAGGAGGGCGATGGGCAGTTTAGAAATAGGAATAAACAAACAAATACTTGGTATAACTCAACAACAGTTCAGTACCTGATCAGATTTTTAAATCAAATCTTCATACTGAAGAAAATTCCAACATCATAAAGCCATATTCCTTTTGGATCTTTGGCCTGCCAGGCAGTGGAAAAAATGTCCTAAAAGCTATAGTTTAGAAGTTTTAATTCTAAATTTCAAGTGTCAGGTGAAAATGTGCCATTATGACCAATTCAGTATCAGCTGTAGTTAAACTTTAGCTATACCACATCAAATGTGCCAGTGTTCAAAGAAGAAGAATCCTTGTTGAGCTTCATTTTCAGTGGAAAAATGAGTGAGAGGCTATAGTGACAAACACTCATCCTGGCCCTGTGCTACCTGTTTTCCTGAAAATAAGACCTAACTGGAAAATAAGTCCTAGCATGATTTTTCAGGATGCTCGTAATATAAATCTTACCCCCCAAAATAAGCCCCCAGTTAAGATTGTCAGCCAGATGGATGCATTTAGTACCATATTTGCCCAAAAATAAGACCTAAGCAGAAAATAAGCCCTAATGCATCTTTTGGAGCAAAAATTAATATGACCCAGTCTTATTTTCAGGGAAACACAGTATTTGAAGATTTAGCAGAACCCATGGAAGACGTGCCACTAGAAGAGAAGACAGACTTCTCAATCCTGATACCAGGGATTCTCTAGAGACTCATTGGAAAGCAGGAACACATTTGCAAGAGACACTGCTGAAGTCAGGCTTGAGTTCTGAATAGAACAGTGAACTGAAAAGTCTGGTACTTACTATACCCACCTCAAAACAAGAACAGGAGAGCAATTGCAGGAAAGATAGTCATGTAGAATGTTTGGGTAAGATCAAAGAGCAATCAGCGGATCTTCACTGAAGCCAGCAGTGAAGTAAACAGTTACAATAGTGGCCCCCACCAGTCCCCCACAGGGACTGGGTCCGTAGGGAAAGGGTTTGAATTGAATTGAATTTTATTATTTATATGCCGCCCTTCTCCGGGAGGACTCAGGGCGGCGAACAATTCAAAAGGGGAAAAAGGGAAACATAAAAACGAAATACAAATAATAAAAATAAGCAACAGTCGCACAACCATACATGTCGAGAGGGGAGGGAACTCATCACCCCCAGGCCTGCTGACAAAGCCAGGTTTTGACGGCTTTTCGGAAGGCCTGGAGAGAGGTGAGGGTCCGAATCCCTGCGGGGAGTTCATTCCAGAGGGCCGGAGCTGCCACAGAGAAGGCCCTTCCCCCGGGTAATAGCCAGATGGCATTGGCTGGTAGATGGCACCCGGAGGAGGCCAACCCTGTGAGATCTAATGGGTCTGTGGGAGGTAATTGGCAGCAGGCGGTTTCTCAAGTACCCAGATCCAATACCATGAAGGGCTTTATAAGTTACAACTAGCACCTTGAAGCGTATCCGGAGACTGATCGGTAACCAGTGCAGCTCACGGAGGATAGGTGTAACGTGGGTGTATCGAGGTGCACCCACAATCGCTCGCGCGGCTGCGTTCTGGACGAGTTGACGTCTCCGAATACTCTTCAAGGGCTGCCCCATGTAGAGCGCATTGCAGTAGTCTTGCTGTGGACCTGAGAGGACACAGTTTTGCATGCTGCCTGTATCCCATGAATGGGTTTTTGTTTGTTTGAATCAAACCTGAACTGTCAAAGATAAGAATTTTGACCATTTAAAATTTAATTTCTTGGAAAAATGAGAGAATACCAAAAATTTAGTCAAAAGCTATTAATGATCTATATCAATAGAAGAGTATTTCTGCTAATGTGAATTTTCTGCACATTTCTAAGCTGCCTTGGCAAGATCAAGCAATTCTTGCTGCCTGACAAATAAGGCAAATAATGAGGATTAAACTCTAAAGCCACCTGGAACAGGAACATGCTATTTGTGACATGCAAGGAGTTCTTATGGTTAATTCAGGTAAAAGCTACAAATTTGGCCAATAGTTCTAAAATTACATGGATTTTCTCTGTTTGGCAAATGTCAGTGATTGCTGAAAGAAAAAAGCGTGGTATTTTAGATAACTGGAATAAAGATTTCCAGAACTATGATGTGAATTGGATTCCGTAATCCAAAATGAAAATAAGTCAGGTCCCTGCAACAGAAGGGCATTTTTAAAGGAAAGATTTGACAATCACTCCACAGAGAAGGCAGGAATTTTACAAGAAATAAAATGAGCTATCTCGATAATAGTGAAACCTTAGATTTAGGAGATTAGTAATGAAATCCAGAGAAATTGGCCCCGCAGGAGCAGGGAAATGTTGTAACAGGCTGGTTTATCCATTACCAATTTGGCCCATTGACAGGCATGACAAGAAGAAACATAATTCTTGACATCTGCTTAGATCTGAGGTCCAAAAGTAGAAGGTGCAAGATCTTTAAAATGCCAAAGTGTCCTGCAGTTTTATTGGCATGACAAAGCTGTAAAAGCTCCTCCCTGAAGTGAAGCAGAGCATACCAGAAAAAAAATGTGAAGAAGTTGACCTTCATCCCCCCAAAAGAAAAGAAGCATCTGTTAAGGATCCCAGGAGGTCATCTGTCTGAAGCCATGCACATGAATCCTCTTTCTGCTGCAAGCACATGCACATTCAGGGGCCTCCCTCCCCATCCTTAATTTTTTTTAAGAGACCCAAATAAGAAGATTGTGCGGTTAATATCAGAAAAACAGTTTGAACACGATCAGGATTTATTAATTAGACCACACGGACACCATAAACATGGGGGAGAATAAACCAACATGTCAAAAGGATTCCTCAGCAAACTGATTGCAAAATCCAGTCATTGAAAAGGAGATCAAAGGATCAGAAATGGGAGTACCAGGTTCCATTTCAGGCCAAATTCAGGTCATTTCAAGGAAACAAAGACCACTGAAACTGAAAATAACACTGTCCAAGTTTTTGAATCTCCCCTTCTCATGCTTCTCTGCACCACCTAGGCGAGGTGAGGTGCTGCTTTAAAATCTTAATTTGGGCCACCGTGGTGCTGTACTCCTATGTTAGGTAGATGCAACCTCACAAAATGTGTTTGTATAACGTTCTTGGCAATTCTGACTGTTCTCCCCTACTCCAACAGCAAATTTAAGATTGAGGAACTTTGTTGACCTTTGGAATAGATTTCCTCATACTCTTTGGATGAGATCTTATTATTTTTTTGTTGTTGTTGGTCTTTAAATATGGGCTTAGAGATGCTTCTCTGGTGACTACAACTTCTGGGAAAGCCTTAGTGCCATGTCTCTCACTTTCACTGCTACATATAATTTAATTTTATTTGATTTAATTACTTATATATTATTACTACATTTTATAGGATCTAGTTTATTTTTGTGATTGTAAAGCAATTACTTTCTTTTGTTTTTTTTTAAATTTTTACCCTTTTTATTAGTTTATAATATAAAATAATGAAAGCAGATAACAGAAAAAATATATTTGTGTACATTCAAATTGAATTGATATTGCTTTATTTTTATTAAGTAAAATATAAATCAATATTATTTTAGTAAAGTACATTTAATATCTGGAGTAAATGGAAACTCTTGATAAGAGAATTTCCAACCCTTATTTATAGTTCATTAAGATGGATGCTTTCTGAACAATTTGAAGATTTTTTGCTACCTGGGCTGAGTTACTATTTATCAGATAAATTGCCAACTTGAGTCCTTCTTTTTTTTTTTTTTTAATTTTTTTTTTCTTTTCATATATATCTTTTATTTCATTTTCATTTTCATTTTATACAATCACTTATATACTGTGCATAAAAAAAAAAGAAAAAAGGAAAAAAAAAAACCCCACATAACACTTCATTCCCCCATACACCCTCTCTTCTCCCCCTCCAACTTTCCTTTCACCCCTCCAGCATTCCCCTCTTCTACTTCCCTACCCCCTCAGACATCTCCCCCTCCCTCCATTTCACCCTCCATACATTCCCTCTCACTCCCTCTTTACTTCTCCCTTCTCTTTCCCTCTTCTCCTCACTTTGGTGTATCCATACAATTCAATTTGTTTTTTACAATAAAAGTAGAAAAAGAAAATAAGAAAAAAAAAAAAAAAAAAAAAACGAGCCGCAGTACACAAGTGAATTCTTATTGTTCTAAGGATTGAAACTGTAATTCCACCCTCCCCCCTCCCCCCTATAATCCCCCCTCCCTAACCCCCTTACGGCTTCGCAGGTCCCATGCCCGGCATAATTCTTTAACAAGCATTTGAGTATAATAAGGCCAGCTAACTTTAAAATTAAAAAAATAAAATAAAAATAAAGCCAAAAAGAAAAAGGAAAAATAGTAGAAAATAAGAAATAAAAAACACCCACACTCACACACAAAAAGAAGAAAGAAACAAAAAGGGTCAATAAACCCACTACGTTAACACAGCTTCCCATTATCTGTAAATCTTAAACAATGTGACTCATTCCAAATTTCGATTATTTTGCTACTTGCAGGGTTTCAAACTGTATTAGAGCCAGGTAAGTTGATCAATTAGAATTCCCCAACTAAAAGTCTCCTTGCTTTGCCTATCTATTCAGACCTTTAATTTATCTCTTTTTTATCCAAATATCCAAACCTTTCTATAACACCATTAAACTCAAATACTTCTTCCATTTTTCATTTCCAACACCTCCCTTTCTATCCTTACCCACCTCCACATATAAATTTTTTACCTTCCACCCTGCCTTTATCCATATCCACATATATATTTTATCCACATTCATTGCTCCTCCCATGTTTACTCCACTTTCCTGAAGATTCTCCGACCAATCTTTCTTAACTTTATATTGATATAGCAACTCAAACAAACATCAGCTTGCGTTCTAGCCCCAGGTAATCTAATTAAACTTTCGCTGCCCTTCCCTCTCCCACGCACCTCCCAACTCCGTTCGTCCCAAACCGCAACTCAAAAAGATCACAATTTCCGCTCTCCTCGCCTAAGAAAATAGTTCATGCACAATTTGAGTTAGAGTTCAGACAAAACTTCTGTACAATATATGTCCACAATCAGCAACGCTTCTTTCAGTCTCCATGTCTCATCATCGATATGCCACTTTTCCATTTTATCCCAGACAGAAATCATAAAACTTTAAAAACATCGCTTAGTCTTTATTCTTTAGTCTTCTGCCCTTCCGGAGGAGAAAAACAACACCCTCCGCCTTGTAGCCACGTGTCTCGCTGTTTGTCTTCTCCTTCTCCTTGCCTCTCCCCAGATCCGGATGAATCAGGAAGTCCCGCCTTCAGGGTCTCGTAGTAAAATTTTCGGGCTTCACAGACGGAGTTAATGCGGTGTTTTTGGTTGCCAAATGTAACTGTAATACCAGCTGGGACTTCCCATTTGTATGGAATCTGAGAATTTCTGAGTTCTTCGGTTAAGAAAGCGTACTGTCTTCTTGTTCTTAATATTTGAAATGGTATCTCTTTAAAAACAATCAAGTCCTCCCCATCAATTATCAACCTCTTTCCGTAAAGCCTCTGTATTATCTCATTTCTAGATTCCCTTGTAGTAAAGTATATTATTATGTCCCTCGGAAGCTGTCGCTGTTTTGCTACCCAGGAATTCTGGCGGTAAATTCTTTGAATCTGCCAATCAAAGTTAAGTCCCGGACTTCCCACCAAGCGACTGAAAGCCTCAAAGAATGTCTGTTTCAAATTCTCCTGTTGGTTTTCACGCAGTCCTCTAACTCGTATAGCAAAGGCAGCCTTGTTATAATTTATCATGACAAGTTCTTTTTGGGCAGATTCAATTTCCTGTTCTAACGTTTGGATTTTTGATATCAGATTAAGATTAGTTTCTTCCAAAAGTTCCAATTTGTCCTCCGTTTCAGCAATATAATCTGTCATGACTGTCATTACTCCGATCATATCCTGCTTTGCCTGAGCAATTTTAGCATCAAATTGATCACATAAATCCGATATCAGTTGATTAATCTCCTGTCTGAAATCATTAAGCGTTTTGAGAAGGAATTCTTGTGTTAGCAAATCTCCCGTGGAGGGTGTAGGAGACAAGGGCAGCGACTTCATAGCAGTTTTTGGAGATATGTTATTAAGGAAGCGCTTCTGTTTAGGTTTGGGAGCCATTCCAGAATAAGAATAAAAGACAAGCAATCAAGCGAGCCAAAAATCAAAGTCTGTGCTCCCCTCAGTTAATCTTTTAGCAATTAGTACGGAGAAGCCTTCAGGAGGGTAGGGCTTACTAGGTACGTCACATCAAACACAAAAGCTACGAGATCGCCATCTTGTGACGCAGCTAAAAAAGAAAGGGAGCCTTTTGCGAAATTGAAGCTGGTATTTTAAATAGTAATAGAAGAAATTCCTCGGGAATGGTCCCCGCCCGGATTGGCTTTTAAATAGCTTAGCTTTGTCCTGGGGGGGGAGGCAATCTGCCTAGGCTGCAAAAAAGGCAGCGCGGAAAACTGGCCGGAGTAAAGGCTCAGCTAATGTTGAATCTCTTCTCCATTCACAGCAAAAAAAAAGCTATGAATTACAAAGAGATCCTAACGACTGACCTCCTCTCTGCCCCTTTCTGCCAGAAAGGGGAGATATCTATAGATCTTATAAGATATACGAACCAGAGTCCTGGCAGGAGCTTTTTTGAGCTCCCGACGGCGGCAGCTCCTCCCCTCGAAGCCCCTGAGTCCTTCTTTTAAATCTCTTGATTGTTTATGTCTGCTTTTCCTTCCCTCCCTCCTCCTCTCCACAGTGTTTCACAAGATAAATCGACTTTCTGAGAGCATATGTGCACCCCCAATTATCCTAGTCAACAAGCTGGGCAGATACCCACTTTAAAGAGCTAAATAAGAAAATAATCCTAGTCATGTATCCTAGACGTGATGGCGAACCTACGGAGCCATATCTGAGGGCATGCATGGCATTGCCCTATGTCAGCTCCTGTGCGCACTCACGTGCTGGTCAGCTGATTTTCAGCCTTCTGGAGGGTGGGGGGAGGCCGTTTTCACCCTTCTCAGTCTTCAGGAAAGGCTCTGGAGCCTGTGGATGGCGAAAAACCGACCCAATGGGCCTACCAGAAGTTTGGAAATGAAACTGAATCCGGAGAGCATGCGCAGGGGGGAACACTGGGGAGGTTATATGTGCATGTGTGTGGGGGGGGAGGGCATTGCATTAGGGTGTGGGCACGCATGCATGCCCTTTTGGCACCCAAGCAGAAAAATGTTTGCCTAGAGCTTGCACTGATAGCTTGCTGGAGCAGCTAGGTGGAGCCAAATAAACCTCAAAACTGGGCCTAACTAAAGGGATGTGGTGGCTCAGTGGCTAAGATGCTGAGCTTGTCAATCAAAAAGGTTGGCAGTTCAGCAGTTCGAATCCCTAGTGCCACGTAATGGAGTGAGCTCCCGTTACTTGTCCCAGCTTCTGCCAACCTGACAGTTCAAAAGCACGTGAAAATACAAGTAGAAAAATAGGAACCACTTTGATGGGAAGGTAACAGTGTTCTGTGTTTCTTCGGCATTTAGTTATGCCGGTCACATGACCATGGAGACGTATTTGGACAGCACTGGCTCTTCAGCTTTGAAACAAAGATGAGCACTGCCATCTAGAGTTGGGAACAATTAGCACATATGTGTGAGGGGAACCTTTACCTTTTAACTAAAGGATGCTGGCAGGTGCCTTAAAAGAAAAATATAAGAAGTCAGCTTTCATCAGACAAAATAATTTGTTTGAATTTAATCTGCTCTTATTTGATCTTTGGAACTGACCACAAAGACTAGCCATGGAGCATGCTCAATGATTTGAACAGTGCCACAATATATTGAAATAATACAGGTTATTACATAAAATTAGATAGGATATTTAACTGTCAGGAGGGACACAATGGCTCTGTGGTAGAAGATGCTGAGTTTATCTTTTGCTGGCTCCCTCAGCTAAGAAACAGAGATGAGAACTGCCTCTCTGCCCCTGGACAAGAGAAATCTTTACCTTTAGAATGTGTGCTCTTCTGTCTTGCTCAATGAATGAAACAGGGTACAATGCACCTTTTTGGATGTGATTTCCTGGTCATTGCTGTAAAGTTTTCATTGCCCAATTTTGGTTCCCTCTTCTTTCCCATTCTGTTGGTGTCATGCCCATGATGTAGACTAGACCAAGAAACAAATTCTTCTTGTTGTTAGTTGCGAAGTCATGTCCGACCCATCGCAACCCCATGGACAACGTTCCTCCACGCCTTCCTGTCCTCTACCCTCCTCTGAAGTCCATTTAATCTCACATCTACGGCTTCAGTGACTCCATCCAGTCACCTCATTCTCTGTCATCCCATTCTCTTTTGCCCTCAATCTTCCCCAGCATTAGGCTCTTCTCCAGTGAATCCTTCCTTCTCATTCGGTGGCCAAAGTATTTGAGTTTCATCTTCAGGATCTGGCCTTTTAAAGAGCAGTCATGGTTGATCTCCTCGAGGACTGACCTGTTTGATTGTCTTGCAGTCCAAGGGACTCGCAGGAGTCTTCTCCAGCACCATAGTTCAAAGGCCTCAATTCTTTGACACTCAGACAAACAACAAATTCTACAGAAGTCTAAAACTACTTTTATAATAAGATAGACTACAGTAAGAGAATCTGGCAAGTCTTATTCAAGTTTGTCCTCAATTTACAACTGCAATTGGGACTGGAATTTGCATTGTAAGTCATTGCAGTTGTAAGTCAAGACAGACCTGATTTTACAACAATTTTTACAGCAGTCATTAAACAACTTCCTTGGTTGTTAAGCAAATTCAGCTTCCCCAGTTAGTGTTTTCCAGCCTGGTTTTGCCAGCAATTGGAGAAAAAATATTGGAAATCATTGTCACATGACCACGAAATTCTGCAGCCATTTGAAAATGTGAGCTGGTTGCCAAAGTACCCAAAATGCAATCACCAAATCATGGGAAACGCAGTTGTAAACTCAAGGACAGATCATAAGTAGCTTTTTTGAAGTTTATTGTAAACAACTGGTTAAATGTCCAGCCGCAAGTCAAGGATTACCTGTAGATGGCAAAGTGTTTGAAAAACAGTATAACTTGTTGCCATGAAGGAATCTTCTTCTAGGAAGATATCTGTAGCACTTCTTCAGGTTGATTTCTCCTGATAGCCACTTATGTGGTCAGGAATTACTTAGGTAATTATCAGTTAGGTTGAAGTTAACTTTGTTTCTCCTTCTCTATTTGGGCAGCTATTGCCTCCCCCCCCCCAATGTATTTGCTAAAGTTGTAGAAAACTTGTAAACTTTCTCAACATTGGCTCTCTTCCCATATCCTGGATATCACTATCAATGTTTAATTATCACCTCCATCCCATATGAAGTTGAGGGCAAGGTGTGGAGCATGTGGAGAGGGGAGGTAAAATTTAGTGCAGAGATCAATTGTCAGAGAAGTGTTGCTTTTATGGGAGCCTCTGGTATCAAGTTGTGGCTGTTGGAATAACAGCACTTTCATCTTTATCAGCTTTGCTAATACAAAGGGCCCTTCTTTTCTTTACTGCTGCTGGGATTTTAGTGTGTTTTTGCTTCATCACAACTGCTTTTTCTTTCTCTGTTTGTTTGTGGGCTTTTCGGGGTTGCACACCAGAGGGTGCTTTGGTCATTGTCACTGAGACTATTGAATCATCTCCTGACCTTTCACCACTCTCTTTAATGTTTCAGTGACTGGCCATAAGGTTGGGAAAGGAGCAACCTATTTCTTCATCTGCAGTTCACTGAATCTACTGTTCCTTTGCATGTCCTATTTTGCTTCCCTTCTGTCTTTATTTTCTGTTGGGTTTTGATTTGGTTCTTTTTTTGAGGGTGGGGGGTTCCTCCAAAGACTGAAGCCAATAGTGAATTGCTGCTCTCTTCCAGTAAGTAAAGCCAGGTTTAGGTTTCTTTTGGAGGACAAGAAGGAAATTCTGTTACGGCCCTGCCTTCTTCCTAGTTAACTTACCCTGTTGGATCTGATGTCTTATCCTTCACAGTAAATCCAACTTAACATTAATTCAGCACTCCGCCTACTGTATTATGGAAGCCTTCCAGTAACATACAAAGCACCTTTGGTCAGGAAGTACACAAAATAGATTTCATGGACACAAAAAAATAATTTTGTGCATGCCCTTTCCCCCTGGTAGTGACTAATAAGCTTGCTTGGTTAAGAATCATCATTTTTCTGGCGAAGCTTCTTTCTTTCTTTACCTAGATAATTAGGAGGAGGTCATTAATGCATTTTGTGCTGAAGCAGTTTGAATAGCTAATCAGCAATTCAGTATTGCGGGCACTCTGGCAGGATCTGTTTTGTGTGACAATTTGCATGGTTGAAGTGTATAGACTTCACTCAAAAATTCACAATCTGTGTTGAAAATGTACTATTGAGGAAGAGAGGCACTTCAATTCCAGAAGTGATAATAACTTGGATTTGAAGACTAGCCATATCACTTCCTACATAAAAAGAACATTACTGTATCTCAATGGGTACATAAGATCTCTCCTTCATGATATTTGATTACTGCCTGAATATATTCTCCAACTAGACTTTTACTATGGCTCCAACACCACCTGCTCTGCATAAAGAGATATCAGACTATATTTATTCAAAGGAAGTGCCAATACCATTTATTCAAGAGATTTCACTACGGATATTGTACTAATCCTGGGAAAGGACAGATTGTCTCTGCCTAATTTTAAATCTCCACAAAGTTAAAACTTAACTGGTATATCACTGAATTCTCTATCTTCCTAGCTTATTCATTTTTTCTGGAGAAAGGGATAATTCCAAACAAAGAACTGGCTGGCAGAGTTGTGCAGGACTTCAAATACAAGGGAAAATATGCTTTGGAGTGTGCAATAAGGCTGTGCATGTTGCACTTGATGGCCACACTTTAGGTCAGCTGCATCTTCTTATGGGATTATGTGGTTGCCTTCTGCAGTTATAGTACAATCCTGTGAAAAATGCATTTAGTTTATCTGCACAAATTATCTAAAATATCTTTTTCCCTTTGAGCTACAGCAATCTACCTATATTTTTTCCACAAAATAATCTGTGATATTTAGGTAGAAACCAGAAGAATTCTGAGACAGAAAGATAAAACTAGGGGTTGGCACTTGACTTAACTTACTACAGGTAGTCCTCACCTTACGACTACAATTGAACCCAACATTTCTATTGCTAAGTGAAACATTTGTTACAAGAGTTTGCCCCATTTCACAACTTTTCTTGCCACAGCTCTTAAGTGAATCGCTGCAGTTGGTAAATTAGTAACAGGGTGGCTAAGTGACATTGATTTCCCCATTGACTTTGCTTGTCAAAAGATCGCCAAAGGTGATCACATGACCTCTGTACACTGCAACTGTCATAACTACGAATCAGTTGCAAAGCATCTGAATTTTGACCATGAGAATATTGCAATGCTAGTAAGTGTGAAAAATGGTCTTCTCACTTTTTTCATTGATGTTGTAACTTTGAACCAGCACTAAATTAATTGTTGTAAGTTGAGGATTACCTATATTTAGTTTTTTAAATTAAAGGAATATTCAAAATAAAATCAGTCACGTTTAAGAAAATCATCTACCAATGGTTTCATATTTATCAACCATGCCAATATATTAAGAATTTATAATAATTAATCTTATATTTTATTTCTATCTCTTCCCTGGTCACTTAGGTTTGGTGGCTACTCCCTTCTACTAATATGCCAATGATTGAATATTAGGATAAAAGCTCTAAAAGCCACACCTATAACTCTGTGAATCTTAAACCTATGATTAGGAAATTCTTACAGCAGACATTGGAAGTTTGCACATGTGTTTTCACTTACTTGACTAGAAAAGTATTTTTAAGGAATATCACAAACGTTTTTATATTATGAGCATAAAGCAGAATTAGTTTGCACCATCTTTGCATCTGATGATGAATAATAATGTGATTATCACATTTAAAATGCTTAAAGCTGTCAAATTTGGGCAATTGCAATCCTAGTCAGCTTTGGTATTCATTTTCTCAGGTTATCTTTAGGTTGGGAGAATTTGCATATACTAATATTATTATTTTTACAAAGGAAATAGCAATAGCAATAGCACTTAGACTTATATACCGCTTCATAGTTTTACAGCCCTCTCTAAGCAGTTTACAGAGTCAGCATATTGCCCTCAACAATCTGGTCCCCATTTTACCCCAGGGGTGAAATCAACTTACCTTAGCTACCGGTTCTCAAATGTGAGCGCACGCGCTTCGCTCACACATGCCACCTCCATGCATGTGCAGAGTGTCAAAAATGGGACATGATTATGTCCGGGCAGGTAGGTGGAGCCTCCTATTGCCACCGCTACTAGTTCGCCCAAACTGGATAGAACCGGCTGAATTGCACCACTGTTTTACCCACCTCAGAAAGATGGAAGGCTGAGTCAACCTTTAGGCAGTGAGATTTGAACAGCTGAACTGCAGCTAGCAGTCAGCTGAAGTAGCCTCCAGTACTACACTCTAACCACTGCGCCACCTCGGCTCATATCTGCTGAAAAATATATTAGGGGTTACAATAGGAATAAAGTATACAGAGAATATTTGTTTTGATGCTGGGAAAAGATTACTAGTTGGAAGGAAGTGCCAGAATACAGGACAAGAACTTTTCTGTATTGCACCACCCAAATTTGTTGATTTTCTTTGTTTTTATTCTAGTGATGAAACAAATTAAACCCTGGCTTGTAATCTCCCTACTGCTGATAAAAATAAGAGTGCAGTCAAGAAAAGTTTGGTAAAATCTTTAAAGACAGGATCTTAGCCATTGGCTAGGACTAAGAAAGAGAAATGTGTGGATGAAGCCTAAAGCTGTCACTTTCACTCAGGCTTAAGAGGGCTGGATTATTTTATGCGCCCCAATTGGAAGTCATATGCAATCTACGAGCTGATGATCTAGTCAAAGGGAGCTTTCCTCTTGTCAGTTTTTTTCAGCTGAAAAAATATGAGAAGAAGGCTGACCTTGACAGAAAGGAAAGGAATATTTAAAGAAAGAAAAGGCTTTTTCGTATGGGAAAATGGAGAACAAATAGTTTCCAGGCTATGTTCTGTTTTTCAGATATTCAGTGGTTCAAGAATATGAGACCTGAGAGATGTCCTATAGTGGTAATTCATCACATTTCTTCATATAGGAGACCAACCTATAAAATATATCTTAAGACCATAGCAAATTAGGTGGTGCCATAAGACAATTCCTCCCACAAAGGAGACCAAGACCAAATGTTTGTGTTTATTAACAGCCTTTTGAATCCTGAGCCACTCTTCAGAGATATTATCAATGCCCCCATTCCCATTGTCTGGCTCAGGAGGTACATGAAAGCAATCTTCTGCAGCACATAACATACTGTAAAATCAAAAGTAAAAAGTAAACAATAATGGAGGAATGATTCTACGAGCATCCTGAAAACAGCAAACTTATTGTGGATTTTGGATTTCAATTATTTGTACTTTACCTTAATCTTTATTAATGATGTACAGTTATTAATACTACGTGACTGTGTTTATGCTAAGCCATAAATGCCTGTTTATAATTTTTTAAAAAATCTACCTCAACTGAATTTGCACACCGTGCCAAAACCAATCCAAAGCTATATGAGACATACCACATTTATATTTTGATTGAATCCCACCCTCAAGGTAGGAGAGTCTCATAGCAAAGGTCCCTATTGCCACTTTTGTAGTACTATTATACATTCTCTGAAGCAGTGAAAAGCTAATCCTCACTGATTTCAAAAAAGCTGAAAAGAATTGGGCTGCCTCCCCACCAAAGATTTAAGAAGCATAGAGTGAACTGGGAAGTCAAAAGAACATTTCAGAAGGCAGCAATGCAAAGCACATTCAGCTTATGTGCTTATGGCCAAGAAAACACCAAGAATTGATTGCAACTTAAGGAGACTTTAATTCACGAGTGTAAGGAATGTAATTTATTCCTCACCCATAATTCCTTGGACAAATTTATGCCTTTCCCTCTTTTTTTCCACATTTATCTTCTCAATATTTCTTCTGGAATATTTTGCAAAGTGTCACGGTTGACCATGTTGAAAAGAAAAATGATTTACAAAGTATCTCTTCATTTGCATAAATGATTAGTCATTTCTTTCTTCCTAGGGGTGAAAGTGAGTGACTGGCTCCAAATCACCTCTGGCTTCATATCAATGCAGGCCCAGAACTCAGTCTCTTGACTGGTAGATGTAACAGTAAGTATGTGAGAAAGACCTTGAGAAATGGGGGACAGAGATCTTGCCTAGGGAACAATTAGATAAGAGTAATTAGTATAGGGTGAGGGTAGAGATCTCAGTGGCATAACAGATGGCGAAAGAGGCTCAGACAGGATCCTCCCTAACTCTTCAGACTGTAAAAGAAATGGCAGAAGATTTGTACCTTCAGATTTACAAAATTCTGTTACTGCAGCCTTACGGTAAAGTAGAAGCTGCTGGGTCACAAATGGAGATCACATCCTCACTTAGTGTCTAGTGGTGATTTTCTTAAAGATGGCAACAGGAACTGTTGCTAAGTGATGCAGTCATATAACATTATACTGTAAAACCACATGTAATGAAAATTTTGTTCCTAATTGCTGTTATTAACTGAGGACTACAATGAATTATCTTAACAATATATATTGGCACAAATTGCTTACTCTGTAGTAACTGTACGTATAACATTATTAAATAGCAAGAAGTTTCATTAAAAACATTATACTATTATTACTACAGGCTACATGAAGCAGGTGTCTTGGTAGTTCTCATTCAAGTGAATTGATTTTTACTTCTAGAAAGGTGACTCCATAATTTAGAGTGAGGGGTTATTGTTTTGTTAAAACGCTTTTATGAATCTTTTCAAGTGCCTTATCAAATACTTACACAAACCTAACTGAATATTTAATGGAAACCACACTTCCATTTAATAAATAGACATAATGGCTAGTAACATTTCTATATCTATTAATTCTTGAGGGTCCACTGTGGCTTATCTTTTTTTAAATAACATGAGCCACCTATATTTTTAAAAGAAAGGTTTCTGGGATTGATAAAACAACCGTGAAGTGAGAGGACTGCCACTCCCATCCAGTTTTTCTCCAATGCATTTGAGTCCTGCCTCAATGTACATTGTACGTTTTCCTTGCTGTAGACAAATCAAATCTCTGATTCATAGCTAAGCATGGGAACACGTAAGCATGGGAAGGGGGGGGGATGAAGAAGGATTTGGAAATATTATTTTGCTCACTTTCACATCAAACCCGATGGTTCTGATAGCTTTCAATTGGCTGCATAATGCCTCCAGAAAAACATCATGTAATGTGTTTTAATTATGCAAGTCTTGTGTTTGTACATATGACTTATGTGCAAACGTAAGCTAGGATACACAGCAGTATCCTAGGTGTATCAGTTCAAATCAGCTCATTGTATCTTCGGATTGCCCTAGCATAGTTTTGGAGATGTTCTTGAAATTTAACAGCAAACCTAAATATATTACCAAACAAGTTATTGTTTTAACAATAATCTATAAAGTATATACAGAACCTATAAATAAAAACTAAATACATTATGTATAGCTAATGTTCAGGTAATAAGAAAAATTAAATATTTTAAAATTTAAAAGTATTAAAATGTTTCCTCCTTTTGGTCTGGTTTCTATGGAGCAAGCCAAGTGGTTACTATATTTGTTAGATGGTTCTATTCCTTCTTTTTCTCCTATATTTGTTTTCCGATTCTGTGTGGGCTAACTTCTTATGGGACTATTTTATATGCAAGAATCCTTGTCCCTTTGGGGTTAACTTTGTATTGTTCTGATAAAGTACTCTTTCCTCCAGTGACTCCAACTGTAATTATGCAGAGTTTGCTATTTTTCACAAATTAGGGATGTCTCCATTTCCTATTTGGAGCTTCACAAAGAATATGCTTTTCCTTGGATCTTGCACCATCAGTAGGGTGGTCATGATAGAAAGCCTTCTTTATGCCTGCTGTAAATGTTCAACTTCCTAAAAAGGAGATTATTCTACCCTTCCTTTAAAAATTGTAACTAACAATTCATCAATATTTGGTAGATGAAAACCTCACACTGGATATAAGCTGTGCAAAATTTAAAAATTCCCTCAAGAAGAAGAGTCTTGCAAAATTCTATACGTGGGGAAATGGCAATGCAACCTGTGTATTTCTCTACTTTAAGAACTTAAGAAAAGGTGGACGGTCTATAATATTCTGAGAACATTTGATGTTTAGTAAAAACTGACATTAAACAGACTTTGAGCTAATCAATTTGGAAGAACAATATAATGTGGTATAATATGGTTTAAATATCTTTTAATTCTCCTTTATAATGTTTTATTTTATAATAGCTGCCTTGAGTGCCACTCATTAGAGGAAGCACAGAATACCATTTCTTTAAATAAATAAATTTAAAACAAAAGCATATTTCTCCTTTAGATTTTCACCATCATTAAGGCTACAAGAAATGTTTATTGTTTAATTAAATTGCTTATGGCAAGATAGGAATGTTGATATCCAGAAATGAGCTGTCTTCATGAAGGATAAATGTAGGACCATATCCACCCAACTGCTTTGCTGTATTCCTCTTCCCTCCCAAAGGCATTATGCCGCCGTAAATTGTGCTGTCTTATACTGCAACCAGAATAGGTCAGCACTATGCACTCTTTACCAGACAACGTAACAACATCCCAAGGGCTCTGATTGGTTTTCTCAGCTGAAATTCCATCCCTGCCCAAACTCATCCATCTTGTGAAAAATCTCCTTCAATTATCATGCATAATGTTCTGGTTACTCTATGCTTTTCTTTTCTTCCCTTTTCCACTGCATTGTCAACTGGTTTTGTTTTTAATTTCCTAAAAAATGGGTCATTGGTCAGCTGTTTCCCCAGCAACTATAGATGGCAACAAAGGGTATTTTGTATCTCTTGGCTATCCTCTAGTCTAGTGTTTGTCCAAATTTGTGCAGTCAAGATACAGCCTCTGCTATTGATGAGCTGGAGTCTGAGAAAGATGTTAACTGTGGGAAGTCAATGTGAGACATATAACTTGCCCTAAGTACATAATGTAGGAAGAAGAAGCAAGGATCCAGGGAAGCCACAAAGATTGGGAAAGAAATTCCCTTCTAGGCAGGCTGCAAAAGTTAAAAAAGCAAGCCCTTTCCATTACATATCTTAAACAAGGGATGAGATGGTCAGATTTTATTTATTTCAGTTATTTTTTAATTTGTTCACTGCCTATCTTGGCAAGAATGGACTCAGCCAATAAATCTTTTGGAGCTTGTGTATAAACATTTGGAAAAATGCCTAGGTTCACTCTACTGGCCCGTCAGCCCCTGAATAAAAGAGGAACAATTCTCTATCTCTACCCCTGCCCCAACTATCTAACCCTCTCTCAACAGAGGCTCTTGGCAGCGGTACTAAGCCTGGATCTGAGGTTGAGGCCCAGGCATCAACTTCAGTTCTAGCACTACTGCTACCACTCAAAAAGGTCACCTCATGACATTCCCACGGTTCAGTGCTCCTTAGGAACTGTCATGCCCTTATTTTCAGATGGCATATTCTTTCCGTTGATAGGTCCCTGCAGCCTACCTGAGACTGAACCAAGTCACATGACACCTGTTTTTTTTTACTTCAGAGAACACTCTTCTATGACCTCTGCAACTTCCAAAAACCATACAAAAGCATACCCTATTTTCATGCATTTCTTGACGCTCCAGAATCCATGCAACATGGTCCTCTCATGCGACTTTTGGAGGTCATGCGAGAGCACACACCATTTTCACACAGTCCCCACAATCTTCAAAAAGCATGCAAGAATGGGGAATGGTTTTGAAAATACTGTGTTTCCCGAAAATAAGACAGGGTCTTATTTTGGGGAAAATATGGTATTCTCAAAACCATTAATAAGACCTCCCCAAAAATAAGGCCAAGCATTTATTTCGGGGGTCAAAAGAGAAAAAAACCTCGAAATGAACTCTTGGCCTTATTTTCGGATAAGTCTTATTATTTTTAAGGTGCAGAAGGTCCCTGCGGCCTATGGATCAGCTGATCCAGAGAGGGCCAGAAGTTCTGTCTCTGTTTCTGGCACACTCTTGCCAGCCCTAGCATTGCTGGGCCTGCCACTCTTTTTGCAGCCACTACTAAGAGAATGGGCATGGTAGTTAGGATTTGTAGGAGCAACCTCCGCGAGGCCATTCCACATGGATGGCAGGTGCGTGTGGGTCATGTTCCCCCCTCCCCCAGAAAATGGTGAGACTGGCTGCGCATGCATTTAAATATTATGGGGAGGGCTTATTTTGGAGGGAGGGCTTATTTTAGTGCATGCACTCAAAAGTCTGATTGGGCTTATTATCCGGGAGGACTTATTTTTGGGGAAACAGTGTAACTGTTGTCAGGAATTAGTGTATGCTAACGTGTCAACCAAAATGTTGCAGCATGTCACCTTTGACATGCATGTCATAGATTTGCCATCGCTACTCTAGATCTATCCATTAACTAACCTATTTAATTTCTCTTTTAAAAAAGGAATTGTGGAAGCCTAAGTACTGGCTTCTCTCCCAAACACGCATAGGATGGGCAAAGAGGGCTGGAATGATCAAAGCAATTGGAGGTATAAGATTGTTGGCAGGAAACATTTTATTTCAGGTTGTTTTTCCAATGTTCACCCAGGCACTATACACTGTCTGCACCCATCACCCAGGCAGAATTTTAAGGAAAACACCACTATACACTATGTTGCCAAAAGTATTCGCTCACCTGCCTTTACTCGCATATGAACTTACTGTGACATCCCATTCCTAATCCATAGGGTTCAATATGACGTCGGTCCACCCTTTTCAGCTATAATAGCTTCAACTCTTCTGAGAAGGCTGTCTACAAGGTTTAGGAGTGTGTTTATGGGAATTTTTGATCATTCTTCCAGAAGTGCATTTATGAGGTCACATACTGATGTTAGACGAGTTTACATGGCCTACCACTTCGTGGCTGAGTTGCTGTCGTTCCCAAACACTTTCACAATCTTATAATACAGCTGACTGTGGAATATTTAGGAGCGAGGAAATTTCACGACTGGATTTGTTGCACAGGTGGCATCCTATCACAGTTGCACGCTGGAATTCACTGAGCTCCTGAGAGCGACCCATTCTTTCACAAATGTTTGTAAAAACAGTCTGCATGCCTAGGTACTTGATTTTATACACCTGTGGCCATGGAAGTAATTGGAACACCTGATTCTGATTATTTGGATGGGTGAGCAAATACTTTTGGCAATATAGTGTATTTCCAGTCCTCAGCACCTTAAGTAATCCTTGGACTGCCTTAGCTGTAAGTGGACACAGAACTATAGGCTTAGACCCAAGGACTGTGTTAGGGAAACAGTGGATATCTGTATACCAGAGCAAGGAAACTGTGTATTTGTCCTAAAAGTGAATATAATACCTCTGATAGGATTATTTGATTACTAGAAACAATAATTCTGAATGACCATTGGAATTATACTCAGTGTACATGAATTGTTAGTCCAAGAGCTCAAAGCCAGACAGATTGGTAAAACAATTCTTAAAGAAATAATCTTTACTGTTGTTAGCTTTCATGATGGTATAACTCAGTGATGTGCAGTCAGGGGAGGCAGGGGAAACAGGATCTCACCACTGTCATCATTAAAAAAATTAAAAATTAAAAGGAAAAAGGCTGAGGTAATTGCTGCCAGAGTCACAGTGGATGACTCTGCTTAATGCTTAACTGTTTAAAAAAGCCTCTAAAAGAGTGCCCTTCACAGGAGGTGGCGGGAGAACCATGTGCCTCATTTAGTCTGACTTTATGATCACTCGAGCAGAGTTAAGCAAGGGTTAAAAGCCGAAAAATTCCTTATGCAGATGAGGCATGTGGTTCTCTCGCCTTCTCCTGTAGAGGGTGTTTTTTTAGAGGCTTTTTTAAACAGTTAAGCAGAGTCATCCATTGGGGACTCTGGCAGCAGCTAACCCAGCCTGACCTCAGCAGCTCTTGCCTTTTTCCTTTTATATTTTTACATTTTCATCATGGCAGACAAGAGCAGAGTTGAAATCCTCTGTGATTGTGAAACAGCTGAAAAAGGTATGTGGGTTGGAGGGAGGGGGAGGAATTCACAATTAATGTAATTTGTAAGTAATTGTAAGTAATTTGTGTGTGTGTGTGTGTGTGTTTTTCTTCACTCAGAGGGAAGGGGGTAGGAGAGGCAGGGAGAGCAGCCCGCCAGCTTTCTTTCTCTGTGCCAGGGAAGCCCGGGGCTCAGTTCTAGCGCCACTGTGGGCTCTTCCCGTGAGGCGAGAAGGACCACCGAGCTCAGGTGGTGGGGAACGGCAGCCGGCCCCCGACTCCGTGGGACGTCCGCAACGGGCAGCGCCCAGGCTTTGGTCTGCCGGCCGACTGCGCCACCTGCAACGGCAGCCCCGGGGACGGCTGGAAGATACCACGTTCAATGGGGGCAGGATGCGAGAGGAGCCGGACCTCAATTTGCAGCCCCGAACCTAGACCGCCTCCTTCTCCTGTCCTAGATGTATACTGTGTAAACTTCTCGCCCGGTAGGACTTTGGGGCGAAACCAGGTCAGTGATCGGAAGGCGACCGAGCAGGAAGTGTTGGCAGCCCATTAAAAGCGAGCCACGTGGGACGCCTCTATGTCGGGCAGAGCAGCGGGGCGGCCAAAAGCCGCTTTCTTTCTTTTTGCCTCAGCAGCCATAAACCTCACCGTACGTCACTGGTATAACTCAAAAGAACACACACAAAAAAAATCCAGTATAAACTAAGCAATATTTTTCAAACTTGGCAACTTTCAGAATTTCTCAGCCAGAAAGCTGGATGTGGAAGTCCACACGTCTTAAAGTTGCCAGGTTTAAAATACAGTTTAAAATACAATCACGTAGAAAAAGTGATTTTTCACATATCTGATGTTAACCCCCAATCCATAAATATTTGTAATCTTTCTGACAGCATCTGTTTCTCCTTCAGAGATTCTATGAAAGTCAATTACATTGTATAATTGTTTTTTGATAGTTCAATCACTATCAGTGTCATTTGCTTTTCACATTTCAAGGGGGTTCACTTCCAAGTGGATTAGCTGAAGCCAAACACAGAACACAGTTTGCTCATATTTCAAATTATTAGCTAATAAAAATATTTTTAAAATGCTGGGACATTCCCAAAGAAACAATGATGTTATTTACAGTTTGAAGGTTTTCTGCAATGAGGCCTATTTTAGATAGGCTCGGAATTGTGCATTTTTAAGAATTTAATGTATATCTGGGTTTGGATTTCTGAGTATAGAAATCTGCAGTTTGTTTCTTCTCATCAGAGAGGTAGATGAGAACAGGAACGCTGTATATATATATATCTTTGGCAAGGAAGATTCTTAACCATTTTTTTGCATTGCAATTTGGAAAAATGGAGAAACAGGAGATTAGTCTCTCCTCTAGCCTGCACCAGCTCTTTTTTTTGCAAGTGCTTTGCAATGATCAGAAGGTTTGAGGGGCAGGGGGAATCAATGTTAATTGAAGATCAACCTTTTTATCCAGACCTGTGTACCGTTTTATTATTGTGGTTATTACAGTCCCAATGAACACTTTTAACTTTTGAAGCATTGTGTGTGGGATGTTTATTGTTGGAAACAATAAAAGGACAGTAAAAAGCTGTTGAAAAACATTTGGGAAAAGCTAAATGTCTGCAGAAAGGAATTGACAGCCATTCAATAAGCTGCAAGAAATCATCCACTTTGCTGGCAATCTTTTGTGGATCCCTATACAAGGGAGACTGACCATAGAGGCAGATGTCAGATGAAGGCCCTCTTACTGAGACAATCAGATGTATTTTACGGAGCTAAATTTCAGCAACTGAACGCTAATGAAATCATACCAGCTCTACCCTAGCACCAAACAGGACAGCACTGCAACTTAGCTTTTCCTCAGTTGCATCCACATTGTCCTGCTGTTCATTTTATCTGATAATGTTAATTGGTTCTGTAGAGCTCTGAGGTCATCATTCTTTGTGTGCTTTCTGATTAGCTAGGATCATTCAACAAAGCAGTGGAAAAAAACTCTGCAAAACAGTAAATCGCAAAACACAGTAGATGGAACTAATGAGTTCAGGGAAAGAAAGGTTCAAAGGCAAACAGTTTATGTTCCTCAATTGTGTTTCAAAGAATTTTCAAATTTGCCAGTTGACTCAAATGATATTCAATTTTCCACCCATAATATATATTCCGTTCACAAGGAATAAAATGATTTTAGATGCAAAACTTTCTGAAGCCTTAGTTTTTCAGTATACTTCTAAAACCTCTAAGGTGATGATAGAAAAAAAAGGGCAATGAAACCAAAATAGGAATTCTGCATTCTAGGTTAGTATTGAGTTAGTACTCAGCTAACAATGCCTAAGTTTGTGTCCTAATATTATTGCACTATTACCCCAAGCAATGCAACCAATCCTGTGGAGCTCTAAGTGAGGAAATATAAGCATTTTTATTCTAAGTCAACCTAACAGAATCAGCTCAAGCTTTGTATATATAGAAGGATGGATGTTAATGTGGCTCTGGTGGCTTTAACAATAGCTCTTATTCTTTTGTCTTTTAGTTCTGTTCAAAGAACCTCTTTTAAATCCTATTACATTTCTCTGATTTCTCTAAAACATAACCCACTCTCATTATACTAATGTCACAAATTCCAATTATGATGCTCCCAATCCAAAAAAGAACTCTGAATTCAAAAGCAGCAATTATTCTGAAAACATCAAATGGCCAATAGTAAGAATGCAAATTCTCCATTGATTCCCAAACACTGGAGAATGAGGGTCAGATGTATTTTGGCTCACGTTGTTTCCAATAGTTGTTGCGTTTTCTTTTCACTTTGCATCTGGGGGGAAAAAACTGAAAGAAACCATAATTTATCAACCCCTGAGCTCTGCTAACAATGGGGATGGCGGGTGGGGGTGAGGAAGGAGAGAGAAAGGAATGGAATTTTGCTGCAATGAGAGTAACATAACTTGAGCCCACTCTGCTCAGTAAGGCACTAAATCAAATGACATCCAAATGATATCAAAGTCATGATGATTCTAGTAATGAGGCGTGTTCAACATTCAGCACTCTCCCTGCGTGTTCCCAGAACCATGGCATTGTATCCTGGGACATGGCCATTTCCAATATCTTCCTGCAAAAGCTTTCACTCTCCAGGATCTTACTTGTCTCCTGTTTATCTAACATTTTGCCACTTAAAAAAAAACAAAACAATTGCAAACCTTTATTTGGGCTTTAAATTTTCTGTTGCTAAAAAAATTCTCTTTCCCTAGCTAGCAAAACCTGTCAGCTGCCATTATAATCATAGATGCGTTCAGCCATCACAGGCAAATGAGCCCTCATAGTCTCTCTTTCGGGCCAGCTGTACCCTTCACAATTCTTGCCAAAACTTTCTCTGGAATAGCTTATCCCACCTCCTTTTTCCATGTCAAAAATAAATAAATAAATAAATAAATAAATAAATAAATAAATAAATAAGAATAGAAAATCAGAAACAATTTTCAGAAATATGTTGGTTTCCTACTTTATTTCTGGTTCTGCGAATAAAAGGATGCTAAACACAGCAAGATTTACTGATAAATTATTTTTTCCTTGAAATACCAGATAATGGAATAATTTAGTATCTTTTGTATGTTCTTATATCTCTTCTAGGTTTTGAAAAAGATGGATAGATGTTAGATTTATTTCCTCAACCTGATGCCCCTGCATAAGTCAAATTACAGCTGCCATCAGCCCTAATTGATATAGGCATTAACGATATAGAGGAGAAATGAACAAATCAGTTAATTTCCATTTCTTCAAGTAAATCTAGCCTGGTTTGTCAACTTTGCTATTTAAAAAAAAAACAAAAAACTTCACTAAAATATTTGCATTTATTTACGAGCACTTAACCCATTATTTACACATAATGTTCTCTAATATAATGCATTTTTGTTCTTCATTTTCCTGAAGAGGTACATTATGTATAAGCTTTTTCCTAAATTTCCTTAAACTTATTTTTAATTGGTGAATTATAATATTGCAATATTCAAATACCGGTAATATCATTTTTAAAACTGATGACTAATAAGGATTTTGTATATTATTCAAAAATGCAAAGTTAGATACATTCACATTCGAAATGTTCTATAATCCCTCCCCTAGTATGGACTAGAGATAATGTCTGTGGAACATCAACACAGCTGAAGTTCATTAATTAAGAAGTACCTACGGTAATAGTATTTAGTGCTTTCATTTTTGGAAGGGCAAAACAGATTCACATTGCCAACTTAATAAAAGCCAATTATTATTAGAAATGTATAGCTAATTCCAACAACAGATAAAGGTGGTTAAACAAATCATGTATCAATTGCCTACATAAATCAATTTGCCTGCATCATGACACACTAGGTGCTGAGAAATCCCAGGAATGAAGAAGTAGAATGTTGGTCCTACCTGAACATTCTTCTCAGCATGGCACAGGACGGTCCAAATGTGGGTTGTTCAATCCTTATTTGCCCAAGAGACTGAGCCAGAATTGAAGCCATGCCTCCAGCTCCCCCTGCTGACTTCCAATTCCAATGAGGCACAGCTTCAACTAAGGAAACAAAAGAAGAAGAGGCCCTGCCCACAGCATTAATAGCCCTGGAGACCCAGACCTAACACATCAAACAAGGAAGGGATCTGGACCGTCCTGCGCCATGCTGAGAAGAACATTCAGGTAGGACCAATGTTCCTTCTCCAGCTGATGGCGCTGGAGGGTCCAAATGTGGGACATACCAAAGCGGCAGTCCCTAGGGTGGGAACTCATTGGTCAGTGGTACCCGAGGGAGCAAGAACTCCCTGAAGCACCCTTTGACCGAATGACGCCTCAGCAGATGCAAAAGCATCCAATCGATAGTGCTTAATAAATGGCAATAGCAATAGCAATAGCAGTAGACTTATATACCGCTTCATAGGCCTTTCAGGCCTCTCTAAGCGGTTTACAGAGAGTCAGCATATTGCCCCCAACAATCTGGGTCCTCATTTTACCCACCTCGGAAGGATGGAAGGCTGAGTCAACCCTGAGCCGGTGAGATTTGAACCGCTGACCTGCTGATCTAGCAGTAGCCTGCAGTGCTGCATTTAACCACTGCGCCACCTTGGCCCATGGCGATGGGAAAGCCCATGTTGCTGCTCTGCAAATATCCTCAATTGGAGCCTGAGTGTTCCATGCGGCCGTGGTGGCTGTGCTTCTAGTGGAATGGACCATTATTCCTCGTGGCACCAGCTTACCTCATAGGCCTGGGCAATGCAAGCCCTTAACCACTGCCCAATGGTAGAAGAGGACACTCTAGATCCTATTGCTGATGGCTGAAAAGAGACAAACAAAGCTTCCATCTTCCTGGAGGATGCTGTCCTCTTGATATAAACATAGAGAGCCCTCCACACGTCCAACTTGTGCCAGGTTTTCTCTTTCTATGAACGGAAGACAAAAAATCTGGAAGAACTAACTTCCCATGAAAATGGGAATTTATCTCGGGGATGAAAACCGGATCAAGCCTCAGCACGACTGTGTTAGGATGAAAAATACAAAGGTCCCCTCTGACCAATAGATGTGTTGGTGACCAAGAAGGCCACCTTCAGGGTAAGGAACTGCAAGGAGACCGTTCTCAGACATTCAAAAGGGAAAGCCACGAGAGCCAGAAGGACCGTGGACAAATCCCATGATGGGAACCTGTGAACTACCGGGGATCGGAGATTAGCTGCCCCCTTTAAAAACCTCTTCACCACTGGGTGATGACTCAGACTTTCCCGACCGTCCAGCACCAGGACCGTGGAAAGGGCCAAAATCTGCCTGCGAAGAGTATTATGCGACAGGCTTCTCTCCAACCCATCCTGAGGAATTCCAGGATGTTAAGCAGCAAGGGGCGCTTGCGGTCCACCTGTGCCATACTGCACCAATTACAGTAGGTAGACCATGTGGTGTTGTAAATTCTGGTCATGGAGGGGCGCCTAGATGCTACAATAGTCCATATCACCCACAAGGAGAACTTCTCCTTCTTCAAAATCTCCCTTTGAAATGCCAGATGGACAGCCGGAGTCACTGTGGCTCTGGATGGACCAGGACTCCCTGGTGAAGGGAGATCCTCTCTTGCGGGATCCTCCATGGTTTGGCAATAGACAGACCTACTAGGTCCGCGAACCAAGGTCTGCATGGCCAATACAGGGCAACCATGATTACCTCTGCCCCTTATGTCACTATCTTCCCCAGCACCCCTGGAATCAGTGGAAGAGGGAGAAATGCATAAAGCAACCTCCAGGGCCACTTGCTGTGCAAGGCATTGTTCTCCTCCATTCCCTGAGTTGGGAACCTCGTAAGAAACCTGGGGAGCTGGGTGTTTTCTGGAGATGCGAAAAGATCCACCTCTGGCTGTCTGAATCTCCGGCAGATCTCCTGGAACAGCTCCAGGTCCAGCTGCCATTATGTCTGGTCCACTGTGGCCCTGCTCAGCCAATCTGCTTGGTGGTTCGCCTCCTCAGAGATGTGTTCCACCTTGATGGACAGCAGGTGTCTCTCTGCCCACAGTCCCAGACGTTGAGACTCCACTCAGAGGGCCCGGAAATGCGTGCATCCCTGCTTGTTTATTATTTATTAAATTATTATTTATTAAATTTATAGGCCGCCCAATCCCGCAGGACGTGCGCCTTTGTAGGTATCTTGTCTGTCAATAGCAGGATATATTTGTGCTCTACAAGGGCCTGAAAGCGTCGAAGGGCCAGATGAGCCGCATGCAGTTCCAGTCAATTTATATTATGAGTAAGGTCCGAAGGGGACCAGCAACCCTGGGCTAGCAAAGTGCCCCCCCCCACCATAGAGGCTCGCATCCGTGGACAGGGTGAGTCTTTCTGGCTCCCTGAACACATACCCCTTAGCCAGAACTGGAGAAACCCACCATTTTAAGGAAAGCCACACCGGTGTGTGTGTGTACCTAAACCCAAAAGGGGGAGGCGCTATGCTTGCTCCATTGGTACGGAAGGAGGAACCACTGAAGCGTTCTAGCATGGAGCCTTGCCCAGGGAACCAAATCTATACAAGATATCATCTTCCCTAACAACTGTTTCCACTGTTAGGCCCAGATCCTCAAGGGACCGCTCCGGCGACTCCGCCTGTAGTAGGATGTCATCTAAGTAACAATGTAGTCTGATGGGAACTGTTCTGAGATGAGCTGCTAGAGCCGCCAGGACTTTCATAAATGTCCTGGGAGCCAAAGACAGTCCAAAAGAAAGAGCTCTGCACTGGTAGTGGGTACCAACATAGGAATTTCCTCTGTTTGGGAAAGATTAATATGTGAAGGTAGGCCTCCGTCAAATCAATAGACATCAAAAAGTCACCTTCCCGGACACCCTCCAGGATGGCGCGAAGGGATGCCATCTCAAACTGTTTGTATATCAGAAAACGGTTCAATCTTTTTTTTTTTTTAAATATATTTTATTCATTTTCACATTCCATTTTACAATCTCTTATATACAGAGTATTTGCTATAAGAAAAATAAAAAAAAAATAAAAAATAAATAAAAAGAAAACACAACTCATCATTCACAACCCCACCTGACACTTCCATCCTCCATACACCCCATCTACCCCCTCCAACTTTCCTTTCCTCCCTCTAACGCTCCCCTCCTACTTCCCTTTCCCCTCAAACCTTCCTTCTCCCCTTACTCCCAACACACCCTCCTTGCATTCCCCTTACTCCTTCCTTACTCCTCCCTCCTCTTTCCCTCTACCTCCCTCCTTGGTGTATTCCTTTATTCAAGTGTTGTTTATTATAATCTGATAAAAAGTAAAATAAACCAAGGGAAAAAATTTTTTTTAAAGAAAGAAAAGAGTAAAAAAAAAAGGAGAAAAAAAAGAACAACCGTATATAAGTGCATTCTTGTTCTTATTGAGACTATGTTAACACCCACCCACCCACCCCCCAAAAATCCCCATCCCTACTCCTCCTGACTTCCCAGGGCCCACACCTGGCACTGCCTTCTATCTAAAGTATCTTATATTGATATGGATTAAAAATAAAAATAATATATTAAAGGAAAAAAAAACAAAAAAAAAAGAAAGAAAAGAACAAAGAAAAAAAAAAGAAACTCTTTGTGTTAAGCTCAGCCCCCCATCTTTATCTATGCTTAAATAGTGTAAATCATTCTATCTATATTTTATTCTCGTCTCTTGCTTCTTTGTTATTTACCCCGACCTCCTGTAGACTCTCCCGTTCCTCTTCCTTAACCTTGTATTCAGATAAACATTTATCCAAATTTATAAAATAATTTCACCAAGCTTTCCCTTCTAATAAAAATTAGATAGCATAGATCATTCCACATATTCAAATAATACTTTCAACAAAAATCAGTTTACCTTCCGTTTTAAAATTATCTCATCCAGCTTTCCCTTCTAACAGAATTTAAACAACATAAATCATTCTGCATTCATTTTACATATATACATTCAGTATCACCCCACCAATATACGTAAATCATTCCGCATGCATTTTACCCTCATCCCTTGCTTCTCTAATATTTGCCACTATCAAATTTATGCAAGCATTAGTTTAAAATCTAGCTCAAAATAATTAGTTTCAACAAAAATCAGTTTACCTTCTATTTTAAAATAATCTCTTCAAACTTTCCCTTCTAACAAGATTTAAACAGCATAAATCATTCTGCATGCATTTTACATATATACATTCAGTATCACCCCACCAATAAGTTCCCCTTTTTCTGCCGGAGAGAGGTCGCAAACCCCCATTCAATCCACAACTTTGGTAAATATTTTAGAATGTCTAAATCCTCAAACTCCGCTTTTCTGCTTCTCTGAGGGAGGGGGAGCTACCCCCTCCATCTTGCAGCCATGTGGTCTGTTGCTTGCCTTCTCCTTCGGCTTGTCTCTCCTCTTTTCCAAGTGAATCAGGAAGTCCCACCTTCAAAGTCTTGTAATAGAAATCTCGAGCCTCCGAAACAGAATTAAGACGAAGTTTTTGATTCTCAAATGTGACCGTAATGCTGGCTGGGGCCTCCCATCTATATTGAATCTGTTGATTTCTAAGCTCTTTAGTTAAGAAGGTATAGTCCCTTCTTGCCTTTAACATCTGGAAAGGTATTTCTTTGAAGACAATCAAGTTCTGGCCATCAATTCTCAAACTATTATTGTAAAATTTTTGCACGATCGCGTTTCTGGATTCTTTTGTGGAGAAATATATAATTATGTCCCTCGGGAGCTGTCGCTGTTCCGCTACCAACGAATTCTGGCGATAGATTTTCCGAATCTGCCAATCAAGGTTAAGTCCCGGGCTTCCCACCGCATGGCTGAGGGCTTCAACAAAGGTCTGTTTCAAATTCTCTCGCTCCTTTTCGCGAAATCCTCTGACTCTTATTGCGAATGCCTTCTTATTAAAGTTTATCATAACGAGCTGTTCCTGAGTGTCTCTAATTTTTTGTTGTAAAATTTGAATATTAGTAGTCAAATTAGAATTAGCCTCCTCCAAACTTTCCAATTTATTCTCTATTTCAGCGGTATAATCTGACAGGGCAGACACGGCTGCAAACGTATTCGCCTTCATTTGGTCAATTTTAGACTTTAAATCACCATATAGCTCGAATACAAATTCCTTAATTTCTTGTTTAAAATCATTAAAGATTTGAAAAAAAAATTCCTGTGTTAAGAATTCTCCAGTAGAGGGCGTAGGAGACAAGGGCTGCGATTCCAGTATAAATTCTTTAAATTCCTTCACAGATTCTTTAGGCACATTTGTAGAGAGACGCTTCGATTTTGACCTGGGTGCCATTATAAATCAACAAATAAACAGTGCTTTCGCTCCCCTCTGTTTCCAAAAAAAACAAAAAAAAAATTATTTTGTTAAGGAGCGGTCTGCAGGAAGGTAAAACCGGCTACGTACATCCCCTATCAGTCACCAACGGAGAGAAATCGCCATTTTGAAGTCCGTTTAAACAAAGAAGCCTCTAAGACGAATGGTGCTGGTATTTAAGATAGTAATAAAAGCATAAATCTCACAGGAGTGGGACCCGCCCGTATTAATCCTAGCTTCAAACAACTTTGCTTTGTCCTGGGGGGGGGGGTCGCCTGTCTGGGGCTGCAAAAAAAGGCAGCTGAGAAGAACTGGCTGGAGATAAAAGCTCCGCTCACGCTGGATCTAATCTCTGTCCACAGCCAAAAAAAAAGGAGAAAGGCTGTGAATTACGAATAGACCCTAGCACACAGAGCTACTTCCTGCCCCTTTCTTAGCCAAAAAGGGGTGATATCTATGATCTTAATTAGATATACAGACCAGATCTCTGAGAGGAGCTCGGTTGAGCTCTCCTCGGCAACAGGCTCCGCCCCCCGGTCGAAAACGGTTCAATCTTTTAAGGTCAAGAATCGCCCTCCATCCCCCAAATGACTTTGGAACCACAAAGAGGTTTTCAATTGAACCCCCTACCCCAGTCCTCACATGGAACCAATTTGACCGCATGGATTTCCACCAGATAATCGATAGCCTGGCGCATAAACTGCCTCTTGGTTTCTGGATCCACATTTGGAGAACATGAACTCTTGAAAGGAATTCGGGGGGATGGAGAGGAATTCCAGCCGCAGGCCAAATTTCACCATATTCAGGACCCAGAGATCCAATGTGATGCTCTCCCACCTGTTGGCAAACAATACCAACCTACCACCAATGGGAGCCGCCAAAGGCCGCTCATTTATTCCTGCAGAAAGGGTGTCCGCCCCCCCTCGAAAGGGCCGTTTACCCTGGGGCTGAAACCGAGACCTATCTCTGTCCCCTATCCTGACATGGCTGAAAGTTTCTGGGCTGGTAATGATAGTCAGTGTTGGAACCCCTATGTGTATAAGGCATGTACTTGTGTTCCTGCTTCTTAGTTGTGGCAGGCAAAACCTTACGTTTGTTCTTATCTTTGATAAGAATTGGGTCCAGAACCTCGCCAAACATCTTCTTCCTCGCATACAGGTCCGCCGCCAACTTCCACTTCACCTTGGCATCCGCCTGCCAATTCTGGAGCCACACTATCCACCAAGCTGAAACAGAGGAGGAAAGTGCCCTGGAAGCAAATTTAGCGGCGTTCAAGGTTGAAAACTGGGTTGCAGCCATGACCTTGTTGATATCCTGAAGCAATCGTACATCGTGTGCTGGTACACGCTCCTGCATCTGTTCAAGCCACATCAGCATGGCACGGTTGAAGGAAGACGCCGAGGAAGCGGCTTTTATTGCCCACATTGCAGCTAGGAATGTCTTGCGTAAGACCAATTCAGTCCTCTTAGCCTTCAAGTTGTCTGCCACATCACTCACCACAATAGGTGCCGGAGGTGGATGCAGGTGCTTGGGAGAAATCAGGCTCCATATTATAGAAACGCCTGTCATCTCCCCCTCCCCCGGGCCCACTGCTTCTGAATGACATCCAGAAATAGTTTTCGCGTGTGAATTTCCTCTTTCCGAGCTGCGGGCTGCACAAAGAAACACTTTTTCTTAGGCGCTGTCTTTGAGGTTGAAGCATCGGCCTCCGCCACCTTCTCTTTCTCCTTCTGTTTGTCAGCCTCAGTCTCAATGGCTGCAGTACTTCTGGCCTTGAATACCAAGGAACAAAACAAACTAGGAGGAAACAAACCGGCAAAAGCTGGGACATCAGGTGCCAAAGCTTTATCATCAGAGAGTTCTGTCTCCTTTTGTTCCTCATCTTCCTGGATCGAAACCTTACTCCTCAATGAGGAAGACACCTCTCTCTGTGCCCTGTCCGAGTGAGCAACCGGATCCTGGATGTGTCTGCTCTTCGCTACCGCCAGCTCCACATCCGCCTGGTCAGAGGAACGACCTTGAAGGGCTATGCCATGCACAATTGCTTGATGAATAAGAGATTGGATATTATCAGGTAGGTCATCAAATTTACCAAAGTATTACTAGGACCCGGCCTGGATGCCAGCTTAAGCCTGTGGTTCGATATGGGGGCAGTATCCAGGCAGGCAAATGGTTGGCACTCATCATCCTCGTCCTCCACTTCCAAAAGGGGTGGTGAAATAGAGTTGGTCCTTGGGGACCCAGTGAGCCTCGGGGGAAGGGGAAGGGGAGGGAGAGAGTGGTGCTGCCTTAGAGGGAAGGATCTTACTGAAGGCAAGGGGGCTTTATCTCTACCACCCCTGCTTGGACTTCTCCTCAGCCCCATTACCTCCCTGCTTGGAGGTAGATTGCCTTGCCAGGTTTGGGGGATCCGATGAGGAGACCTTCTGTAAGGCCTGCAATCATATTCCTTTTAGGATCTTTGGCCTGCCACACACACACTCTCTCTCTCTCTTTACTATACTGTTTCATTAGTGGGGAATTGGGAGGGTGTAGGAGTATGTTTGATTTCAAAATAAAAAGTTCCTTTCTAGAAATCAAGGTCATTCTTTGTCTTTGCACCTCTGCATCTGACCGGAACTAGATGGGTGGAAATGCCAAAGTGGCAGAGGAAGATTGGACCATGTGGTTATGATTTTGATTTTGATTTTATTAATATTTGTATGCCGCCCTTTTCCCTGAGGGGACTCAGGGCGGCTCACACAAAATCAGGGGAAGGGAAAACAAACATTGACAAAGAAACATACAATAAAATAGTCAGCAACATACATTCATCATTCGGGAGGGGCAGCTATCCTTGTCCCCAGGCCTGACGGGCTAGCCAGTTCTTAAGGGCTGTGCGGAAGGCCTGGACGGTGGAGAGGGTACGAATCTCCACGGGGAGCTCGTTATGGTTATGGTTTATGGTTTAATTTATTTATATGCCGCCCTTTTCCCTAAGGGGACTCAGGGCAGCTCACAACTCAAGAAAGGAGGGGAAATACAGAGTTACAAAAAAATATAAAACATAAAAACTATACATAGTTAAAAGCACAACAATCATACCATTCGAAGTGGGGCAGCGAGTTTTTAGCCCCAGGCCTGTCGGAACAGCCAGGTTTTAAGGGCTATGCGGAAGGCCTGGAGGGTGGTGAGGGTACGAATCTCCATGGGGAGTTCGTTCCAGAGGGTCGGAGCAGCCACAGAGATGGACTTGTAGGTGTGGGGGCAAGTTCATGAACTTTCAACTGGGTAGAAACCCAGGAAGCCTTCAGATTTGGGTTTCCACAGTTGTGCCAACATGTCTGTCTTATTAAATTGGAACTTTGATGAAAGTTATGTCTTGAACTCTGATTTAATTCTGGATGATATTTGGAATGCTGACACCTTCAGAGGAGCTTTCCCCGGGAAAATCAGCCATCATAAGTGTGGCAAAAAACACACAAGAACCAGGCCCTGTGACTGCTTCCCAATCTGCAACCTTCCCCACAGAGACTGGCAATCGCAATGAGCCTCGTGGCTGAAAAAGGTGGAAACAAAATGGCCACTGCCCTTGTGACACAGCAGAAGATTCCCAAAATGGCCACTGTCTTGTGTCCACCAACAAAATGGCCACTGCCATGAGGTCCTCCCTAAAATGGCCACCTCCAGGGCCCCATACTCACGTGTAAAGCCATGCAATCAAGTCTGGTGTTCCTGGTGAAGAAAACGGCTCCAAGAGCCCCGGATCAGCCGCACAGCTTCACCACAAGCCCTGCCAGTGTCGATCGTGTTCCCATCTTTGTTGCTCTTCTCTGCACTCTTTCTAGAGTCTCCACATTTTTTCTACATCGTGGCAACCAAAACTGAATGCAGTATTCCAAGTGTGGCCTTACAAAGGCATTATAAAGTGGTATTAACACTTCACGTGATCTTGATTCTATCCCTCTGTTTATGTAGCCTAGACCTGTGTGGGCTTTTTTGGCAGCTGTTGCACACTGCTGGCTCATATTTAAATGGTTGTCCACTAGGACTCCAAAATCCCTCTAACAGTTACTACTATTGAGCAAGGTACCACCTATATTGTACCTGTGCATTTTGTTTTTCTTGCCTAAGAGCCAAGGTGGCGCAGTGGTTAAATGCAGCACTGCAGGCTACTGCTAGATCAGCAGTTCAGCGGTTCAAATCTCACTGGCTCAGGGTTGACTCAGCCTTCCATCCTTCCGAGGTGGGTAAAATGAGGACCCAGATTGTTGGGGGCAATATGCTGACTCTCTGTAAACCGCTTAGAGAGGGCTGAAAGCCCTATGAAGCGGTATATAAGTCTACTGCTATTGCTATTGCTATTGCTATTGCTAAATGTAGAACCCTACTCTTTTCACCATTGAATTTCATTTTATTAGATAGTGCGCAATGTTCAAGTTTGTCAAGATCCTTCTGTATCTTAAGCCTATCTTCTGGAGTGTTGGCTATTCCTGCCAGCTTGGTGTCATTTGCAAATCTGATGAGTTCCCCATTTATCCCCTTATCCCAATCATTGATAAGATGTTGAAGAGTACTGGGCCTAAAACAGAGCCTTGGGGTACTCCACTACATACTTCATGTAGATCCAATTCCATTGAGGACTACACGTTGAGTGCAGTTGGTCAGCCAGTTACGAATCCATCTGGTGGTGATGCTGTTCAACCCACATTCTTCTACTTTATCTAGGAGTAGGTTATGGTCTACCTTATCAAATGCCTTACTGAAGTCCAAGTAAACTATATCGATGGCATTCCTCTAGTCCACTAATTTTGTCACTTTGTCAAAGAACACAATAAGATTAGTCTGGCATGATCTGTTTTTGACAAACCCTGTTTTGGCCTTTGGCTATTACTTTGTTTGCTTCTAGGTGTTCGCTAATTCATTGCTTGATTATCTTTTCCAGAATCTTTCCTGGTATTGAGGTCAGGCTGATAGGTCTATAGTTTCCTGGATCTATTTTCCCCCCTTTTTTGAAGATGGGAACCACATCAGCTCTTTTCCAGTCTTCTGGCAGTTCCCCGATGCTCCAGGATCTCTGAAAGATATAGTTCAATGGTTCTGAGATCTCGTCTGTCAGTTTCTTCAGAACCTTGAGGTGTAATCCATCCAGTCCTAGTGATTTGAACTCGTCTAGGGTAGACAGGTGCTCACTTACCATTTTCTTCCCTATTTCAATTTGTGTTCCTAATCTGATTTTTGTGGTGCTGTTTTTGATAGGTTGGACTGTTTTATTGCTTTGTGTGAAGACAGATACAAAAAATGAGTTAAATAGTTCTTCTTTCACCCTGTTGCTGGAGGCGTAGCTTCAATTCTGACTCAGTCCCTTGGGCAAATAAGGATTGAACAACCCATTTCTGAACCCTCCTGCACCATCAGATGGAGAACAGATCAGCCAGATCAGCCAGATCTTTTACTAAAAGTTACTCAATACAATCAGAAAATGTAGCTTGGTGGCTTATACACATCTTTGTAACACCAGGTTCTAACCTTCTTAATTTGTGGTCAAATCATGGAGCCACCATTGAAATTTTATAAAATTTCATTGACTTTCCAGTCTGCTAGTAACTTTTCTTTTTCCTGCTAACACTTATAGATATATAGATATGATTGTATCCATATGCTTATAGATGTAGAGGCAGCCAATAAAATACTGAAAAGTCAAGAAACTTAGAGATAAGTTTTATTGAATATTATTATGAGCAAGCATAGAAAGAAGGAGAATGAAATGAAGGACTGATGCTTTCAATGGTGGCTCCATGATTTCTGGAGCATCTTGAAAGAGGGAGGGAAGGGTCACAGAGGGATAATACAAAGCTGCATAAATAAAAGGGTTCCTTAATTCAGTAGCAATCATTTAAATCAGATAGTAAAATGCAAAAAAGATGGTTCAGACCTTACAACACATCACTGTAATAAGATGAAGGGTAGGCAAGCCCTAAGGAGAATATTCTTCCTGCACCAAATGTTAACACTGATGTCTTGATCAAATGCAAGTTGACAGGGCCCAAGGCAAGCCTGCTTGGAAAACTCAAACTGTAATGCCTATGGATGGTTACTGACTTTTTGGGGCCAGAGAATGGCAAGGATGGACTGAGAGATGCAATAGAAAGAGATGGAAGAAACATCATTACTGCGTGAAATTCTGCCACCTTGAATCTCAGCCATATCACAGTTAACATGTCCCAGAATATCCATTTACAAACAGGACATTAGTAATTTATAATAGCTCTATCAAGAAAAAAACAACACCCACCACTCTTTCAATTAAGTCCAATCCAATCCATTCTATTATTATGATCACTGACCAATATTAAAGTTAACAGAACCAACAGATTATACAAACAAGAACATGCTTCCTCACATGAGATTCAATCTCTTGCACTCTATCAAAGGTGTTGACTAATGAAGAAAGTTCTTATAAAGGGGCAAGGAAAGAGAGAAAATGAGAGAGGGTGGGAGAAAGGGAGAGGAAGGAGGAGGGAGAGAGAGGGAGAGAGAAGGAAGGAGTAGGAGAGAGGAAGAGATGAGGTTCTGGTTCACGAGCCAGGCTCTTAAAGCTGTGAACCTTCTCATGGGCTCCACAATGAAGGAGGAAGAGAGCGGTGAAGAAAAATGATTGAGGAGAAAGACTATAGCGAAGGAATGCTATTCAGAACTTCCTATTTAAGTTACTAACACTGAACACAGAATATAGAATCAGAGGGCTGAAAGGGACGTCAGAGTCTTTAGTCCAACCCCCTGCTTAAAGCAGTAGATCTTATACCAGGGATGTCAAACTCAAGGCCTAGGGTCCTGGGGTGCCTCTGTCAGCAAAAATGGAGCTCATGCGTCCCTCCCTAGCTCCGTTTTCACTTGCAGAGGGTTGCAGGAGGCCATCGCAGTCAAAAAGCACTTGGGTCACCACTGGTGCCCTGACATGAGTGACACTGATCTGGCCACCCCCACCCCAGCCACTCCCATCCCGCCCTCCAAGGTCAAACACAAGCCTAATGTGGCCCTCAATAAAATTGAGTTTGACATCCCTGCCTTATACCATCGCAGTCAAATTCAGCCAATTTTTCAAAACTCCAGTGATGGAGCACGGATGCACAACTCTAGGAGGCAGGCTTTCCATTGATTGATTGTACTCCCTGACAGAAAGTTTTTCCTTACTTCTAGATTGGCACTCTCTTTCTCAAGCTTCCACCCATTACTTCTCCTGTCCTCTGGTGCTTTGGAGAATAAGTCAATCCTCAGTTCTCTGTTAAAGCCACTCAAGGGCTAGAAGACAGTTATTACATCCCCCTTAATCTTTCCCATCCATAGTCTAGTCTAGTCATACCTAGCTCCCGCAAGTGTTCATCATATGATTTAATCTCCAGATCCTGTGTCATCTTTGTTCCTCTTCTCTGAACACTTTCTTGTGTCTCAGCATCTTTTTTGTATCACAGTGACCAGAACAACATACAGCGTGGCCTCACTAGTGCAGTATACAGGTAGTCTTTGACTTATAAGAGTTTGTTTAGTGGTCATTCAAAGTTACAACAAGCACTGAAAAAAGTGACTTGTGACCAGTTTTCACATTTTACAACATTGCCGCATCCCAACGGCCACCTGATCAAAATTGAGAGATTTGACAACTGGTTCGTATTTATGGCCACAATATCCCAGGATCATGTGATCACCGATTGTAACATTCTGACAAGCAAGCTCAGTGAGGAAGCCAGATTCACTTAAAAACTGTGTTACTAACTTAACAACTGCAGTGATTCCCTTAGGAACTGTGACATGAAAGGTTGTAAAATGAGGCTAAACTAAATTAACAAATGTCTCGCTTAGCAACAGAAATTCTGGGCTTAATTGTGGTTGTAAGTAAAGGACCACTTATCAAGTAGTATTATTAAATCTTGTGATCTTGATGGTGTTCCTCTGTTGATGCAGGCCAGGCCAGTACTGCATTGCATTTTTTGGCAAGTGCAGCACATTGCTGGCATATACTTCAGTAATGGTCCAATTGGATATCTTGATCTCTCTCATAATTAATATAGTTAAACACCTATTCTATACTTACGCATTTGGTTTTTCCTGTCTAAGTGCAGGACTTTGCTTTTCTCACCACTGAACTACATCTTGTTGAATGTAGCCCAATGCTCAGCTGTCAAGATCCTTCTGAATTTTGACTCTATCTTCCAAAGTGCTAACCATTTCCTCCAGCTTGGTGTCATCTACATATTTGATGATTTCCCCTTCTATGCTCTCATCTAGATCATTTATGAAGATATTGAAGAGTACTGGACCTAAGACAGAGACTAGAAGTATCCTACTGCATCCTTCCCTCCATGTAGATGTGGTTTCATTAAGGACTACATGTCATATTTTATATACAATTACACCAAAGGTTTAGAAGGTAATCACATCTAATACCTTTATTATTTCATATCTAATATATATTCCATTCAGGTATTTTTATACAAGCTGGCATAATATGAACTACTATGGCATAATGATATAATATGAACTACTTTGCTCTCCTTCAGAATAACGGAAAATAGAGTTCAAAGGGACCTTGGAGATCTCCTAGTCTAACCCCCTGCTCAAGCAGGAAATCCCATAACTGTTAAGACAAATTGTTGTCCAATCTCTCCTTAAAAATCTCCAATGTTGGAGCACCCACAACTTCTGGAGGCATGTCCTTCCTTCCTTCCTTCCTTCCTTCCTTCCTTCCTTCCTTCCTTCCTTCCTTCCTTCCTTCCTTCCCTCCCTCCCTCCCTCCCTCCCTCCTTCCTTCTTTCCCAATGTATTCAAAATTGCTTACACAGGGCCCTTAGCAATCATTGAGGTATTTCTTTTTCAATCAATTTGAAATGATTCTTGATGTTATTACAAAATTCCAGCCACAAAATTTTTTATCTTTCCTTGGTCTTTTCCCCTAGTGAATTTTGGTAGCAACTAAGATGACTTCATTGGGTTGTTTTGATATTTCCACCATCATTCAAGCCTTTTCCCATGTATACAAATTTCTAAATCCAAGCTGCTGAATCTTTCGCCTCGGGTATTTGTGTGTTGCTGTGCTGCAATATCAATACTGGCACTCACAGTATGAACACTGGAAATAGAGAGCAATGATTTCATAATAAGATCCTTAGGGATCCTCCTACCTAATATAACCAGATCCTTTGCAAACAGAAACATAGAACACTTTCCCTGTAATGTCAATTCCTTAAGTAAATGTTAAGAAATTACAGTACTCTTTAACAGTCATGCATTTTGGTTAGATCTTGTTCCCTTGTGAGCTATACCAGTTGCCAGTTTGCTCCCAAGTGCAACTCAAGGTGCCTGCTGTTAGCTATAAAGCCTTTCATAGCATATGGCCCCACTCCATTTATTCTCAGAGTTTGTACTATAATCCTCTGTAATCCCTACATATCCTCAGATCAGTGGTGACAGCAACAAGGGAATTCATTATTATCCCTCCCCACCCCTATTTAGACCTGGCAATTTTTGCTTGAGGGATTGCCTATCTCCCATAGCTCAGGCCTGGCCAATTCAGTGGTGCCTGGTTGATGAATTCTGGCCTCCTTCGATTACACAATGTCATATTTGACCTTAGAAGTGCATCTTTTCTATATCGGCACCTGTCCTTTGGAACCAGGCACCCCGATAATCCAATGGCCCCACTCTCCAGTTGTTTAGAAGAATCTTAAAGAACTGGCTCTTCACTGAGATGAGGAGTCTTTGGTGTTCTCTGAGCTTGTTTGTTTACTTGCAGACATTTTATTCCCCAAACTAGGTAACATCATGAGTGCTTGTCAGGCTAGTTTCAGGAATGAAATGTTTGCAAGAAAACAACCAAGCTCAGAGAGCACCAAGGACCCCTAATTTGGACTCTGAGCTACAAATATTCTCCTTTAATGGCTTCACTGAGGCCTTTGACGAGGGAGAAGGAGACTCCCCACTTCATTGCATTTTAAAAATATATACGTATTTTATATTTTACTGATTTTACTGTAATTTCTCTATTTGATTCTTGTAAACCACCCAGAGTCATTGAGAGGTGGCATACAAGCATAATAAATTATTATTGTTAATGGTTGGTCGCACAGATGTTCAGACTGGCTTTGGCATTTTCATCTAGATAGGCAGATATTGACATTTGATGGTATTAAAGATATAGTCACAGGATGTAAGCTGTTCTGAGTAAAGCTTCCTTTTGCATTTAACTGATGCTGATTCTGTCAATGCTGAGGGTGTTCAAGTGATGCTCCAGTTGTTTTGGGATTTCACCCAAGGCAGTACTACATAATAATAATACTAATGGTACTACTAATAATAATACAGGTAACAACAACAACAACAATCTTAAATTCAATTTACAGTCTGGGACTGGTGAAAACTTAACAGTTCAAGTCCTAACTAATGAATAGGATAGGATAGGATTGGGTAGGATAGAATAGAATTAGGAATAGGAATAGGAATAGAACAGAACAGAACAGAACAGAACAACAGATTTGGAAGGGACCTTGGAGGTCTTCTAGTCCAACCCCTTGCTTAGCCAGGAAACCCTACACCACTTCAGACAAATGGTTATCCATCATCTTCTTAAAAACTTTCAGTGGTGGAACATTGACAACTTCTGGAGGCAAGTTGTTCCACTGATTAATTGTTCTAACTGTCAGGAAATTTCTCCTCAGTTCTAATTGCTTCTCTCCTTGATTACTTTCCACATGTTGCTTCTTGTCCTACACTCAGATGCTTTGGAGACTAGCTTGACCTCCTCTTCTTTATGGCATCCCTTGAGATATTGGAACACTGCTATCATGTCTCCCCTAGTCCATCTTTTCATTAAACTACACATACCCAGTTCCTGCAACCGTTCTTCATATGTTTTAGTCTCCAGTCCCCTAATCATCTTTGTTGCTCTTCTCTGCACTCTTTTTTACATCATGGCAACCAAAACTGGATGCAGTTGTAGTTGGTTGTAGTTGTTACTATTATTTCCAATAACATGAAATCACAACTGCCAGTTCTTAGCAGGTGTTAGTCTTCATTGCATTCTTCCCAAGTACATAGAATGTATAGCATATGTGCAGCTCCAAACTATATTGTCTTTTTGTAATTGACAGATGAAAATTTTGTCAGTGTGCAGATTTACTAAGTGTGTTTAAGATTTTTTTGATATGGCACAGTACTTATAACAACAGGAACTGCCACAGCCGGTTTACGCCATAATCTTTCAAGTTCAATTTTCAGACCTGATATTTACTGATATTCTCCAGTTCTTTGTCTATTATTATCATATCAATTATCCACATTCACAATTTCTACAATTGCTTCCACCAACTATCATATAATTTAATATTGAGCTCTTGAAATCTTTTTGATAGCAGTTATATGAAAAAGGTTAGAAAAAGAAAGAATGGGTGATTTTAGTATTGTATGCTGCACTGTGCTGCCCTCTCTAGACTTAGAATAGATATTGGAAAATACACACACACACACACACACACACACACACACACACCATGCAAATGCAACATTGTTTTTAAGTAAGGGGAATTTATTTACATAAAATGATATGGTTCAATAGTAATCATGTTATGTATGAATGAAATAATTATTAACGGCCAGCTACCATTAATCACAAAATAAACAAAATATTTCTAAAGAGGAAAGTTTGGATACTCTGCTGAGTTTCTGCCGTTCTGGGTATTAATTCTGGGTATTAACATGCATGCATAAATTTGATTTTATTTATTACAGAAGAATCCTAGTCCTACTTTCAATACATGAATTGAGAAATCCAGGAACTGAGTACTGGGTGAGAGAATGTCTCACCCAGAGAAAGTTTGAGAAGAGGACTAATTTAAGCTCACCTCCCCCTTAAAAAAAAACTCCTGATAGTTCTAAAAAAGCAAAATCAAGCTTTTTCACCAAATTCAAAAGTTTGTCTTAAAATAAACCCTTTATATAATTATATACATTTAAGAAATTTAGCTTTATTTCCAGAGGCAAATAACCATGGGCTACATCTATGTAGACTATATCTGACAACATTGTTTTTACACCACTTTTTAGGCAAAATATGCAGACATTAGCAAATCTGGAAAACAAGGGATAATTTTGCAATTTATAAATCAACAAAACAAATTTTCAGCTAGAAAAAGTTTACCAGAAAAAGAGAAATAAAAGGAAAACAAGGGAAGGCAATAATCACACCCAAATTTCAAATAAAATCATAGAAAATGTTTACCTAAAATAGTCCCTTTGTTATTTACCACTTCTTTGCACAATATCTCTTCAGCTTTGACAGAATTCATGGCAGAAAATATGGTTGGAAAGAGATCATATAGGCCACTGGTGGCTAACCTTCTCTGGACCGAGTGCCCAAAGCGCAAGCGTGTGCACCCGAACCCCCCAAATGCAATGCTTATGCACCCCCATGGATGTGCCCCATCCCCTGCGCATGCACACATGCCCCCCGCACCTGCTCTGCCCCTTGTGCATGCGCAGCAGAGACCTGACAACCAGCTTGTTGGTGAGAGGTGTGCGTGCATGCATGGCAAAGTTGAACTGGGGTGACGACTTGCGTGCCCATAGAGAGTGTGCTGCATGCCACCTGTGGCACACATGCAATAAATTCACCATCACAGATATAGACCTACATGCTGCATTTTTTCCTCTTTTTTTGTAAATCTGTTTCAAAGAATGTGGAAAATGGCTTACTCAAGGAAAATGCTCCCTCTGATGTCCTGAGATATCATCTAGAAGCTCTACCAATGGACTAACTTTAATGCCCCTGGCTGGAATGATAAGCTGTGTCTAGCTATGCCTTTGTAGTATAGGATTCCTTTACTTTTGACCATAACTGAGACCAATTTTAAGCAAGGTGGTCGTTAAGTGAGTCGTGTCATGCCCCCATTGGAACCTGAATCTGCAGAGGAGGACGAGCTGCAGCTAAGGGAGATCGAGGGGACGGTTTCATTGGCTTCAGAGGAATGTGGGGAGGAGCAGACCAAGACAGCCTCTCAGAATTGGGACGGCTTGTTAGCAGGGAGGAATGGGGGCAGGATGACCGAGAGAGGGCAAGCAGTGGCCATGAGGAGCGACTGAACTCTGGCAATGAGCAAGGACCACCCCCTCCTGTTCCCCGAGCATGGAGAGTAGGAAAAAAAGTGGGAACAGTGCAGGTTGGCCCAATGACTTGGGAGGAGAGCCCCCTGCCCCTCTTCACAAGGCACCCTTGAGGACTGAGATTTAAGGAGACGCTGTGGGGAGGGGATGCAGTGTGTGTATGTGCGCGCGCTTTGCTCTTGGGCTTGCCAAGAACATGGGAGTGTTTGGGGGGAAATTTGGTGCATTAAAGGGGAGTTTGAACTCTCAGCTGGCCCTGTGTGACCTTTGTGCCTTGTCCCAGGTCATCACAGAGTCATGTCTAATTTTACAACCTTTTTTGCAATGATTAAGTTAAGTGAAGAACTGCAGTTAAGCGAATCAAGTGGTCATTTAGCAAATCCAACTTCCCCATTGACTTTGCTTGCCAAAAGCTAGCTGGTAAGTTAACAAACGGCAATCTTGTGGCCCTGGAACACTGCAATCATTCTAAATGTACATTCTAGAGCCATGTATTTATCACATGACCATGGGGGTACTGTGTCGGTTGTAAGTGTGAGGACTGGTTGTAAGTCACTCTTTTCAGTGTCATTGTAACTTTGAGTGGTCACTAAATAAGTGGTTGTAAGTTAAGGACTACCTATAGGTAAGTTGAGACTACCTATAACCTCTATAGGTAGAGGTTCCGTAGGAGGAGAGCAGGAGAAAAAGAATACAGTTCATTTATTCAGGTCATCAGCAAAGGGTCCTCTTACAAGAAGCTTTAGGAGTCACTATAACAGTGTTTCTCAACCTTGGCAACTTGAAGATGTCCTGGGAGTTGAAGTCCGGACATCTTCAAGTTGCTAAGGTTGAGAAACACTGCACTATAATATTCCTGGGGAGATTTTATTACCATGTCACAATCCAAATCCAGTTCAATCATTTGCAATTTAAGTGAGATAGAACAGCAAAATGAAAACCTGCAGAGAAATTATGAAAAAAGAAATGGTCTGTTACACTCTTAAGGATATTTTTTGACACTGAAAACCTTAGTAAACAAAAGTTTTAGGCTGACTTATCTGCCTCTTAACCTTTTAATCAGCTGTATTTAATAAATATGTATTAAATTTGCATATTGATAATTCTTGTTTAGTAACTCAATTGAGACTACCTACTTAGTTATTAAACAAAGTAGTCACTAAATGAAACCACAGCTGTATTTATAATCTTACTTCAGCTTTCCTTTGCTTTACAGACCTGTGAAGGTTGTAAATGGAAGGATTGGGCACAAAATTATTTCTTCATCAGTGTTATAACTGTGAATTGTGACTGTACAAGTCAGTTGCTAAATGAGGACTACCCATATTACCAAAATCTCTATCTAGTGATGCTTCATTATCTGCTATTGGAAAAAGCATGCTAGATGCTACCTCTTGGCCAGTTTAGGCCTAATAGTTATTTAGATTAAGCCTCTGGTGTTTTTCAGGCGAAGAATATTTGAAATCCGTATCTAGAATAATTATTTTAGTACTTATACCGGTATCATACTCTCATACACACTAGCAGAAGAAAGTAACAAAGAAAGCAACCTCCCTGTTGTTATAAGCAGCTCATTGCATTTGGATGCAGAAAGAAAAAGGATGCGGACCATCAATGTACATCCAGTTAAGCCAAAGTTAGTTTCATGTATCATTGGATAGATCAGTGTTTCCCAACCTTGGCAACTTGAAGATGTCCGGACTTCAACTCCCAGAATTCCCCAGCCAGCGAATGCTGGCTGGGGAATTCTGGGAGTTGAAGTCCGGGATAGATCACTCTATGGGGATAGATCACTCTATGCTTCTTTTTACATCATTTTATCCTATACTGTTTCCGCATTAATCTGAAAACTTTTAAAATCTACAGATATTTATTTAGGTATGTATCTGTGAACATATATGAAATCTGAATATACAGTTCCAAATATATCTTACCTCATGTTTATATAAGTTTTATTGTAAAATATTTGAAGGCATGTATGTATGTGTTTGTATACGCACCTTTGCTGAGAGAACTACACTAGAAAATTATGAGATGTCAGAATGCTTGCATATAATTGCATTCCAATTTGCATATTCATTAGATGAATGCAAATCAAGTCAGTTCCTTATAAAATTTGCTTGGATGCCTCAAGGATCCCTTTCAAGTAGGGCATGAAAACTAAAACTTCACTAAAATGGTTAGTTTTTGAGACATACTTGAAGAAAATCATAGAAAGGGATCATCAAGAGAGTCTGAGGGAAGATAACACAGTGATGAACCAGTGTTAATAATTAAAGGGGGGGGGAGAGAAAGAACAAAATCTTTAAAGGTTATAAGCAGCCAGGAGTCATCCATATGTGAGTTGGGAGGCAATATAAATTTGCGTAATAAATATTAAATCTCGAAAGCATGTGTCTAAGCAATAGCAAAACATAGGGTGCTCCTGAGCTTGTGGAAGGGAGCTAAAGGAATATAGACACTCTGCATTTCAGGCTCTCTTTCACATTTCTGAGGAGCTGTATATATAAACTGAGCCTTACCTGCACTTGACAGGACTTTGCCTTTGTTAAGATGTTTGAGGCGTTTCTGGTGAGACTTTCCATTGAAATGGATCTGGGCCTGGACAGCAGAATTGAGTTGGATATTACACACTTCACAGAGAGTGAATGATGGGTGCTTTTTCTCTCTCTTTGAACGCTGCTCTGGAGGACTTCCTATGCACGAGTTCTCTGCCAGGCTTCCACAAATACCACTCCCGGGGGAGTGGAAGGGGGTCAAGGGACGCTTCATCCCTACAGCAGAAAAAAAATACATCATGAAAACTGAGAGAGGCAAAGGGCATTGTTCCAGTTTAACCTCCTTGGGTACCAGTAACCAGAGAACAAACCCCTAATAAGTACACATAAGCAGCCTCTAGATGGAGTAAACAGCCTATACTTTGTTCACACTGTAACTTAATTCAAGTATAACTGCTAGCAGAGTGTGCACCACAAGAATTACAGCTCCTTTATTTCACCCATGTGATGTTCTGTTTCTGCTTCAAGAAAGTATATCAATGGTACCAAGGCAAAACTACTTTTCATGGATAGGATCAATCATTGGAGGGTAACTTTTCTACAGATCTTCCCCATGGCCACTTTTAAATGATGTCTAGCACAACCAACCAATGAATAATTTTTATTTAACCACTGACAAGCAAATAAAACAAGAAAATCCCAATTAATTAGGATAAAAAAGAAAACAAACACTATTTTAAAGAATCTAGGAAAGCTTAGAAGAGATACTACAGAGTACTGTACAAACTACTCAGTATTTAGCTGTGGTCAAACAGTAAAATACTGATCTGATAATCACAACTTAATATAAAACAAATTAAAAATGACCAGGATATTTAGTAAGAAATGAAGATAATAATTCTTGATGAGCGTCTACATAAAGGGAATATGTAAAACAACAGATTTCAATTATCCCTCTAGCACACAGAACACAGTCTCTGTTCAAAGGGGATTACAGGTAACCCTCGACATATAACGATTCATTTAGCAACCATTGAAAATTACCATGGCACTGAAAAAAAAAGTGATTTTTGGCCAGTCTTCATATTTACAACCATCACAGTGTCCCCAGGGTCTTGTAATCAAACTTTGGGCACTTGGCAATCAGAGTGTATTTCTGAGGGTTGTAGCGTCCCCCAGATCACATGATCATTATTTGTAATCTTCCCAGGAGGCAAGTCAATGCAGGAAGCCTGATTCTCTTAAACAACCATGTGATTTACTCACAATCTGGCAAAAAAAGGTAGTAAAATTGGGCCCAATTCACTTAACAACTGCATTGCTTAGTGACAAACTTTTTGGTTCCAGTTGCGGTCGTAGGTCAAGGAGTACCTGTACAACAGTTCCCAGATTCGCCAATTGGATGTGAAGCTAAATTCTGTTGTGGATGCCGGAATAGCTTTCACAGCCTGCTATGGCTTACATGTTTCTTTTACTGTGTCTTTGTTGGCTGACTGTGTGCCTGATTTTGTAAATTATGAAACAGGAGGATTCTTTTTTACTTCAAGAGGGGCAAAATTCCCCACGTTTGTCACATCAAGTTTTTTTCTCTCTTAACTCAGTGCAATAAGGGAGCAAGATAGGAAGATTCAGCTCTTTTTCCCTGCAGTTGTGCAGGTATTTTTGATATTCAAATATGACACCATATTTCATATATTAAAAAGCAGCAACTTAAACTCAGTACTGGCTGCTGCTCTCATATAGTTGTTAACATTCACAGATGTCTAAAATCTGGCTGACATCAGGGAGTATGTTTTCCATAAGCATTATAAATCCACATAGTCTTACACCTTATAGGATCCAAGCTGCCCCAAAATATGTCCATTTGTCACAGAGCATCCAATGACTGTCATATCATGATGCCACAGAAGATAAAAAGTAAAGGACATATCCTAAAGGTTTGAGAAGAAACCATGCAAAATGTTAAAGCAAGCTAACATTTCTATGGAGAACGCTAATAAAAATGAATGAATTAAAAATAATATGATATTTAACTCAGAGCCAATTAAAATGCCCTTGAAGAGGTAAAGTTTGTTGTCTAGGGTACAACAGTTTTCTCTTACAACTTGCCAAGGTCTCAGATGACCTCTGACCCAGACATGGTATGAAGTGCTACTAAGCTTCCAGTCCAAAGCTTACATTAACTGTTTTCCTGCAGGTGACTGGGTTATTTTTAATACTGGCAGAAATTAAAATTGGAAAGTTATCTGGACATAATGCTTCCAAAAGACCAGTGCTCTCTAAAAAAAGGATATGTAGTCACTCATATTAGCTAAGCTTACCCTCAGAGCTCCTGTTACAGAGTTTTAAATAAACATGCTATATTATGCATCCATCCTCTCATTCACTTAATCTCTTTGGTGCCCATTAGTCCGTCCTAGAAGACATGACAATTTCACAATCTGCCTGTCTTCCCAAACAGAATATTGGGGGGGGGGGGAGCGTTTACTGAGATGATGGTTACCATCATGGAGCTACTTACTTTGCATAAGAGTCACAGAATTCTCTGATGGCAGTGGAAGTGCTTTGCTCACAATGTGATTTTGGACAAGAAGATCTTTCTCTCGGGATCTAGGAGGTTTTAAATAGCCCTCTCACTGTGGCTACTGGAAATTATACACTGGACTTCCCTTATTGGAGTTGTTGCCCTATATTGGATTATACATTTCATCCCCAAGTATCTACTGGTCATGCTAGCAGAGAATTATGGTAGATATTTTCCAATACTTGGAGTATACAAGTTTTACATTATATTACATCCATATCCATTCCATTCCATTCCAAGGATACCAACTTTGGAAATTCCGGCACATATTAATCCAGCGGTCTTAAAATGCAATATCTAATGGAAGAGCTATAAATACAAGTGTTGCTTGCTCATCTCCCCCCTTTCTTCTACCATGTTTCCCTAAAAATAAGATAGGGTCTTATTTTCTTTTGACTCTCCGAAATAAGTGCTTGGCCTTATTTTCAGAGAGGTTTTATTATTTTTGAAGTACAGGCGGCGATGAACGTGGTCACCTCATGGCTGCTGCTGTGTTGCAATATTTTCGGAGAGGGCTTATTTTCGGGGGAGGGCTTATTTTAGCACATGCACTCAAAAGTCAGATTTGGCTTATTATCCAGGGAAGTCTTATTTCTGGGGACACAGGGTATTTCTATTGGAGTCAATGAAAATTGCCATGGGGCAATTATATGCAGTTAATATTGGCTTAACCAAATCAGTTGAAGACCTGCTAAGCTTGGTTAATTTTCACCTTGGTGTTTTTTGTTTTTTAATGTTTTTGTATGAGCCCAGATTATTCAATCCGTCTATTATTTAATATATTGTGAACACTCAGAAATTAAGTAACAATAATTTAAGTGTCCTGTGTAAACTTAGTCTTTAAGTAGTATAAACAATATACTACTTTAAAATTGTTTTCAACCTTGCCTATACAACCACAGACAGATCTGCAGAAAAATTCAAACATAAATTAAATAAAATTTAATAAGATAATGTCACTGAAACTATCAAATCCTGTAGCCCATTTTTTAAATGGGTTACTGAGACCAAAGCCCTGTCCCAGATGTTTTACCATGTTTACTCAAGAATCAAAGCATGTCTTCTGTAGATATTTGCTTATTAGTGTTTGATCATCCATTTACAATACAACATTCAAATATAAAAACTTGGGCAGTTATGGATGTTTTAAGC